>NW_028281170.1:122500-288800 GCF_059751285.1 Brachycentrus maculatus | reverse complement strand
GCATTTGATAAAGTAAGGCATGTGGGTATATTGGTGAAAACAATATAGTCTCTCTCATGAGAGATGGTATTATACATGATAAAAATAGTGGTGGACGTTAATACCATAAACCAAGCTAGGACACAAAATGACGAATTCCCTTCTTCTAGTGGAACGAAAGGCTTGTTGGCGGTAGTCAACAGTCTGGCTTCTCCTGAGGAGTTTTACGTGGTATTCCCAGCAATGAACTGAGAAGTTCATGATTGGCTTACACTATGAAAATAAACCCTCCGGTTCCCAATATATGTAGATTAAAATAAAGTGACGAATGTGCGGCAAAACGATGATATGATATGTATGATAGATGTTCAAATGGTGTATATAAGGAATGAATGCAACGCTGAGATAAAATTAAGAAAGGTGTGTTGGGATGGTTCGTGCGTGTGAATCGAATGAGTAAAGAAAGGATAGCTTAAAAAAAATATGAGGCGAATGTGGTTGGTAATAGAAGCAGAGTAAAACCGAGGAAAATTTAACATGATATAGTATTTCAAATTCTTAAAAAATGCTCAGGTCTAGAGTCAGAAGATGTATGAATATAAAGAAGCAAAAAATGGCTGCACAGACAGATTGGTGTAGCGTTCTATTCTCTCTGGTTAGTAAGTGAGTTAGTTACATAAAAAATATATAATTTAATGTGAAATCTCTGGAACAGAAGGGTTCACACTCTTATTTATATAAGGTTTACTTTTAAACTATACGACGTGTTACAAGAATGTAAAAACTATGCTTATATTTCAAACGCAAAGTACCATAATTTATCACGCAATTTCCTCGGCCATTAAATGCGATTGTTATAAACCTAATGTTCTCTTTATTATGGGGATCAATATTCCATTTTATACCATGTATCGCGTTAGAATATTTTGTTTAGTCGTTACATTGCTAAGAGGTCCATTGGACTATAATTTACAATCGCCATTAAATAAAATATTACTCCACGAAAACATTAAAGTTTTATGGAAGCGATAAGACTAGGAGTATGAGGATTTTCAAACAATAAAACACACTCACAATGATAGGAAACATTAAAAAATGTCCGTTGACACTTAATTGCGGACTCAAATTGAAGTTATTAGACCGATAAAATAAATCTACCACGCCAGTAAACTTGCTATGTATTTACAATGCATTAAAATAATAAAACACATAAATAAAGATAACCATCTCAGGGAAAAATTAAATAAAAATAAAACAACTACCATTGCTATAAAACAAAGGCAGTCTATTGTTTAATGCAGGGATTGGAAGACCGTGGCTCGTGAGCATTTTGTTCTTCAATTTAAAACATTTTTTTTACATTTACATGTTAAAAGAATTAGCATAGAGAAATTTTCCTCTTTTACCCAAACTGGTTTTCATTTATTTACCCCTGGTAATTTTTCAAAACAATTCTTTAATATTTTTATGGGAAAAATTTTAATTTACTGTTAGCACAAATATGTATTTCAATTCTATAAAATTTTCTGACAATATCACTAATCTGTTCATGCAATATCTGAAGATATTGCTTCATAGCAATAAGTCCGCCAATGTACATATCGTAGTCATACAGGAGAAAGTGACCAAGTGCATTTTTTACAAAAACGTGATCATTGACTACTTGATATCTTACTAGCTTTATATTGCCCTGAAAAAATCCCAAAGGATTTTAAACTTGGAAGTATAATATATTGACTCGTTAAAAATGACTAACTGCATTGATGTTTATTTTCTTGCCTAGCAAAAGAGACTTAAGTGGCCCTCCTGAACATTTTACAATTTGTTAGTTAGTCACTTTCTCTTGTACGACTACGATATATTCTGCACAATAACTTTACTAAATATCTTCGTAGCAACGAAAATTCATTCATAAATAAAATATAAAGAATAATAATAAATAATAATAAAACCCTTATCCGCACCCCAATGGTGCATAGGGCACTGTGTCATATTAACGTAGTGTTATCTTGATCGTTGACACATGAAGGAAAGGTGATCAGCCCTCCGCTTCAGGTACCAGTCCATGGTAATATTGAATAAATATTACAGTGAAAAAATCACTTGTATTTATTTTACCCCCCTTGGGAATCGAACCCGGGACCTCCAGAACGGTAGCTGAGCGTGCTGACCATTACACTACGGAGGCGGACAAAAAATAAAGAACTTCAAATTATCTGTTGGTAATTTACAATTGTCTGAAATTGGAGACAAGTAGTCTATTGTTCTATGACTAAATATGATAATATTTTGTGCGATACATTAAATTACAGTGCTTTCTCTGCATTTATGTGTAAGTTTGTTGTGATACGTAATAAATATACAGTGGTTTTATTGCTCTCGTAATATTTTTCCCTTTTGTTTGGTGACTCCATTGTGTCACGTGATATTTATGTCTTGCGCTTAAGGGTATTAATATCGATTATTACAAAGCAAACAAACACATAAAAATGTGCATTGTAATGGTATCTAAAGGGAAGGTGGGGTGGACCTAGCAATAAATTAATATTAATACGTACAGCTTTCGTAATTATCCAGTAATGTGTCTGAAACTTTTGAAATAATATTGCTTTATACTTTAAAATAAATATTATGATGATGAAAATACTGATCTGATAAAAAAGTGTGTAAAAAGCTTCATATTAGATCAGTAGTGATTAAAGTTTTATTGTGTTTTTTTACGTATATAAAAATTTGTGCTTAAAAACCTCACTTAATAAAATATAATATAACTGAAATATTGAATAATTTATTATGTTTACTTATGGATTTGGTGTTTAATTTGTAGAAGTCCATATTTTATATTTTAAATATTAAAATCAATTATTTTTTGACATCTTATCAAAGATGAAGAAGATTAAAATATAAGTACCTAATACATAAAGTAAACAATCTCCTTTTCATTTATACCTGACGAAGGCATGGTTATTCTAAAACCGGTAGTCATGATGTAAAGTTTATGAGTGGTATTACACTAAGTGAACGAAGAATGATAAGGAGAGTGCACATTACCATACTGCAATGTCAATAAAGCTTTCAAAATACAAAATTAAAATAAACTATTTTTGTATGTTTTTTGGTTGTACGTACCTAAATAGTGTGATCACAAGCCAGCCAATGTCAAGTTGTAAGTCTTGTGAACGCTAAGACTTATACCATACAACCTCCGTATCTGATGATATAGGTAACATCAAAAGTTCCACCAAGAAACATCAGTTCAAAACTTTTTTTATCTTATTGTATCTAGCTTTAATATTTGTGATGTTCTCAAATTATAATCCATCACTCACTATAAATCGTCCTGTAAGCACGAAAACATGTTAATTCCACCTTTTGATAATAAAACATTTATGCTCAACGTTAAAACGCTAACTTCTGCTTTCGCGTATCTTTTTACTTTTTAAACGACCGCAGTATATTTCCCCCGTGCCACGCCCCGCCCCTGGTCCGCTAGCGCGATATTTATTTTAGGCAATAAATTTCCTTTTATTACACATATTTTGTCGTGTTATAATAAGTAATGTACTCTGACAATGGGGCAATTTCGCGTGTAATACCGTGAAGTATGGTACCTAAATATACGATTTATGTTTTATTCTACTCCACCCCTGGCGAGTTATACCATTTTTTGCTACAAGCGGACAGATACTGGCGGTGGAGCTGTGCAAATGAATGTAACAAACGGGCAAAATATAGGCAAGTTGTAAAAGATATGTATTAATTAATAAGTAAACGGGAAGAAATTTGAATTACAAGTCATACCTTCTATAGTTTGCACAGGTGAACAAGTTACAGGTTTAAATGTAATTTTGTATGAATAAAAAAAATATATATATATTCTTTATTTCTTGAATGCTTTTTCGCAGATACTTTGTGGCACCTTTTGTAAACTTAATAAAATAAAAGTATAAACTAGTTTTCAATAAAAAAAATGTTTTTTTTGTTGTTTTTATAATAATAATAATAATAATAAAACCCTTATCCGCACCCCAATGGTGCATAGGGCACTGCGTCATATAAACGCAGTGTTATCTTGATCGTTGTTGTTTTTACCATTTTAAAATTTATATATTATTTATTACAGTAAACGTTTATCTAAAATATAATAATTACTTTATTTGAGTAAATTTTTTATTAGAGTAAGAAAAATGTTTACAGTTTGATATATTTTCCATAATTACTAATTAAATTTTAAAATAAACATGTTTTAAGATTTGAATCGGTTTGTAAGAAAATGATATTTCTGACATCCCTTTTTTCATTCATCTAGTCCCTATCTACACCTAAACGGTGCAGAGGGCACTACATTCAATTTACGTGCTATTAGTTGATTGTGATAAAATGACAGGGTGATCAGAGCCTTGCTCTTTTTTCATACAGAATTGTAACATCTTTTTCTTATATATTTTTATGTAGGCGTACTATGTATGAGTATCAAAAATCAATCTATTCGAAATTTGTTTCCAAATATACAGTGCTGTGGCGTTTTTTTATCTCTGCATACCCCTGGATGATGGTAAGTTAGTTAAAATAAATTGTAAAAAAATCTAAATAAAGAATAAATAAAAAAATTGTAGTACTATGTCAACGTTGAAAACACTTAAAAACCTACGAAACAACTATGCAAATTAAGGTATTTAAAATGCTATTTATGGTATTTAAAATGGTATTTAAAGTGTCGGCAGCTGTCAAGAATACACGCTGACCGCAACTAACCAACACGTCGCTTCCCATAGGGGTAGGCAGAGAGAATAGAACGCTATACCACTCGCCTTTGCAAACAATCTTCACCTCTTCCACATTCATGCATCTTCTCATACATACCCGACAATTATTCCAACACCTGACCTGACCACTTTCAAGTATTTGAAATACTTGATCATGCCAAATTACCTCCATATTTTGATATTTTATATGTTTAAATACACATATCGCAGTTGTACAGGAGGACCATTTAACCGTTTTTACACTCTTGTCATCAATGCAGTTAGTCATTTTCAATAAGCCAACATATTATACTGCCAAGTTTAAAAACGCTTTGGGATTTTTTCCAGGCCAACATTAAGCTAGTAAGATGTCAAATAGCCAATAACAACGTTTTTGTAAAAAAATGCACTTGGTCATTTTCTCCTGTATTAGGACGATATACGAGTACATCGTACATAGTATGTATTTAACGTAAAATTTTAGATGTCCACTGATGTACTTTAAAACCTGCATTACTCCATATCAATTGAATGTACAGATATAAATACTGCGATTTTCTCGAATTTCATGCGAAGAGTAAAATAGTTGTTGAATTATATTATCGAAATACATATTTTTTACCTTTTTACTTGTGATACAATAAATACAACTCCCTTTTTGAGTTCGATGTTGTCATTTTAATCGCCCCTTTTCTACCATGTTCAATTCAATTCAATTTCAATTCAATTTATTCAATAATTAATATATACATTACAAACAAACATTTAAGGCGTATATATTAAAAAAAAAACAAATTAAAAATTACACAAGAAGACTCTTGTTAAATGTGTAGAAGAATCTCGCTTCGGAAAACTCCTTCGGACACATGGAACAGATCAATATCCAATGTGATATTGTTCAACATAGCGGTAGCTCTTCCTACAGGCATAACCATCGGCAGGTTGGTCCTGTGTATAGGAATCTGAAACAATCTATGCCGACGCATGTTGCCACTGGAAATGCTATATCCATTATATCAAACAGGGTGAATTATGACGTACAGTTTGATTCCATTTAATTTATTTCTCTTTTAATAGAGGAGAGGGGGGTGAGTGCCCTGTTTACATTCTAAAATATATCCTGAAATTGTAGAACTAATTGGAAAAAATGACAGTGTATTTGAACTTTGAACAACTAGAAATATAATTGTTGCTTACTTTAACCACTTTGCTTTAAAGTAAATTTACCACATTACTTTATATTTTCTTATTTTTTTTAATTAGTTTTAAAATCACTATAAATATTTTAATATAACTTAATTATAATGTCTACCAGTTTCAAGGCTAACCGCTTCTTTATCAAGACTGATTAGTATTAATCCTGTCAATACATATAGGTACATATTCATCCCTGAGGATGACAACGAGCTTGTCGAAATCGGTTGGAGAAAATACCAAAAATAAAAGTGGTGTTTTATATTATAATTTATTTTTTTTAATGTTTTTTTTTCTTTATGTACGCACAAATATTTCAATTTCATACCATTTTTGTAGCCCCAAGTAGTCTTTTAATAAAAAATTATCAAATTGTAGTGTAGTAGGTTCGAACCTCTAAACTCTGACCATGAGGGCGCGACAAAAACCAAGGGACCACAACATGAGTCGAATCAACTATCAAGTTTACACCACGTCAATCCATCGCAATGCTCTGTTCGGTGTTTACAAGGGTAAAAAATGATTATTTTTTATAATACAATAGGTTTTCATTAAGACATTGTGAACCATATTTTTCATGCATAATTATTTTTATATATTGACATATTTAATTGCCCGTTAACTCTTGTCGTTAATTTTTTTGCATAGTGTCATAAAAGCACGTCTTAGGCAAACTGGAAGGCTATAAAATAGGCTTGTTGTAGAAGAGGGGGCATTTTATGAAGAATGGAAGCGGAAGGGGGAGGGGGAGGGGTATTGATAGAAAAAGGCATTGTGAAAATGCGGTCTACCGAATGATTTATGTAGCGTGCAAACTAAATGGTTCCTATAGATTATAGACAAAGCCCCCCTCTAGTCGGGTGTTTGAGCTATTCAAAGAAGAGGGTAGGGGTACCTTACGAGACGCAGATTGAGAAACAGTGGTTTTGAAAAGACTCAATCAATATATGTATTTGTAAAAAATATATATAAAATTCATGAAAGATTTTTTTATTTGTTAACTTGTATTATATGATAATCTTATTATTTACATTAAATATTCGATGACGTATTAATGGATGTATAAATTATATCATGCAATATCTAGGAGATATTATTTTATTAATACATTTTTGTTGCATAGGGCACTGGAGAAAATGTTAGTGGTGTTATATTGATCGTTAAATACATTAAGGAAAAGTGATCAGCCTTGTGCATCTCGTACCAGTCCAGGGTAATAATGTATAAATACATATTTATCTAAGTTGAAAAGTAATAAAATATTCATTTCGACCCTCCTGGAAATTGAAAACAGGACCTTCAGTAGGTACGATAGCCTAACGCCCGAACCACTACACTATTGAGGTGACTAAAATATACACACAAGCACTACTTTTAGTACTAGGTACTACTGTTACAAAATGTGAAACAATTTTCTATATTTATTTTTGTGAATACATATTTGTATTATACATACATGTACGCGTGTTTCATAAAATGTGTTCAAGGTTTGAGAATTTTTAATAATGTAGTTACCATTCGTCAGTACAATGGTGAATGTTATACAGTGTATAAAGTGTTCACTTAAGCCAGACAATGATAGATCGTAAGGCGTAAATACGCGGATTAAAAAATTCTTATTTCAACACGCTACATTAAGATATTATTGAAATCTATATCAAAAATCCTGCATTATAAAAAATTCTTTTATAACATTTTTTTCAGTTAGTCTTTAAATTTGTAAAGTATGAAAAAAAAACTGTAAAATGATAATGAAATGAGAAAAGTGATATATTTGTATAGGCTAATTAAAGAATATACAAAAAAGCTTCTTTCAGCCATAGTATTTGTACAAGGGTGGTATGAAAACATTTGAATTCTTTAAAAATAAATGGAATGAAAAAAAATATTTAAATTTTGATTAAGTAAAAACGACCCAAATACATCAAAACTGTACATTATGATTCACGCATTTATTCTCGTATTTTTTTATATAAAAACAGTTCACGACCCCTGCATAAATCAGCCCCCTCCATAGTGAATATAATGATATATGGGTAACAATAATTTTTCATTATCCACGATTCATTAACATTTAGGTTCTGTCATTATTCCCCATACGAATTATTTATCATCACCCTAACATGTTTGCTTTGACACGTCATTGGAATACTTTATACCATTTCCCCAGTACTTTGTTAGCAAGGTTTAAAATTCAACCCTTTCTTGCGACAAGGAACATGAATATTGGAAAAGGAATAATTAATGTGCACGAAAGAAAATTAAATGTTTTAGTACCAATTTAATTTTACGTCATTTGCCCCATTTCGGTTGAATAATATTCTTCGTCCGTTATTTCACGATGTTGTGGCCAGTCCAATGCTATAGAAGCCAACCATGGAAAATGGAATTATATTTTTATTAATAGTGATAAAAATCTAATAAAATGTAGTTGGTAATAGCAGAGGAAGACTTGGAATGAACCAGTATTTGAAATAATTGCTAGTAGTTAAGCCTGGAGTAGGATCTCACATACTAATATAAGAGTTTCTGCTTAATAAAAAAGCTTCTTTACATCTCACCAATAGATGTCTCTAGTGAAGTTCTAGTGATTCAAGAACAAAGTTTCTAAATAGGTTCATATATATAGAACTTCGAAGAATTTGAGTAGTGTGGTTGTCAATAATGGGTAGAATTGGTGAATGTTACACGTGTGTAAAGTGATCACTCAAACCAGCCTATGACGGTCGTAAGCCCCGTAAATGCCCAGACTTCCATATTCTTCTTCATCTTTGATGAAATGTCAAAAAATAATATGGAGTAGGAATAATCGGCATGTATGTATGTATGAGGAGATGCATGAGTGAGAAAGATTGTTTTCAAATTAAAAATAAGTGTGGCGTTCTATTCTCTGTGCCTACCATTGCGGGGAAGCGGCGTAGTGGTTAGTTAACAAATAACGATATCATAATGTTATTGAATAAATTTACTAGGTTCTACTACTACCATCACGCGGTTTTACGCAGGGGTAGGCAAAGAGGATGTAATGCCACACTCTTCTGTCCTGACATACACTCCTAGCCTCCTGCACATCCACATACAACTAGTCATTCATGCCTTCCAATTACGTAATCTTTTGACACCACCAGAATTTAGGATTTGATTGATCTAATCGTTCCAAGTCTTTTTCGTCCGTCCTCGTTCTGGTTTCCCGCTCACATTCACCAAATATACTTTCTTTAATTTTCTTTTGCTATCCATTCGCTCCACATGTCCATATCACCTTGGATTAATTTTATAAATAATTTATTTTAAAATAATTATTTCTATTGCTATCCGACAATCACCTCTTTATTATATAACCATTTGTTATATATTTAAATGTAACTTTGTCTTAAAATCACTATAAGTAAATATTTTATTATAACCTAATTATAATCTCTACTAGTTTCGAAGCTAACCGTTTCTTTATCAAGACTGATTAATCCTATTAATATTAGTATTGATCAGTCTCGATAACGAAGCGGTTAGCTTCAAAACCGGTAGACATAATAATTAGATTATAATAAAATATTTATAGTGATTTTAGAAAAGTTACATTTTAATTATAAAATGGAAAATCACAAAGTTAGTGCTTCAAATAAAAATTAAAGGTTTGTTATAATCTCAAATTTTCCATCCCTACAACTAATTAAGCAAACAGATCGAAAACGATCAAAATTGCATTCGACCTACTTTGAAACTCAAATAAATAAGTGCATCCGAATTAATGCATTCAATGTTAACAATGCACCATGTTTATAATTTAGAGCGCAGGAAAATAACAATACACGGTGCTACAAATCACTTAAATACCGTTTCATGATACCAGTGCTGTTGTAAATTGTAATATTAATGTTATAGGGGTAGAAACAACTTTGAAGAATTGAATTGCGTATCGAATTTGGAGCATTTCAATGCAGTCAACCGTTAAGCAGAAGTTTGCATGTTTACACAGTGAAAAATTGCTTTAAAATGTAGATTAAGCTGTTGTGAGCTTTTATTCTACTAAGCAGTTACTAAAATACAAACATTATATAAACAGAACTACTTAAAGTATTATATATATATATATATATATATATATATATATATATATATATATATATATATATATATATATATATATATATATATATATATATATATATATATATATATATATATATATATATATATATATATATATATATATATATATATATATATATAAATATATACATCAATAATAATAATTTTCCTTGTGATTTTATATTCAAAGCGTCTCTTAACCACATTTATAGATAATTAATTATATTAATGTATTTTTTCACGTTTAAAATCGGTGATGACTTTTAAATAAATATTTATTGATTGCTTGCATTTGATTGATGACATTTATTATAAATGTATTTTAAAATATATACATATATATCATACGACATATATTCAGTGAAGTGAACAATTTTTTTTATGTGTGTGATTCATTTTCAATTAACGTATTATAATTTCATATATTATTTTTTTTAAATACTTCTTTCGTCGCTTAAAGAAAACCAAAAAACACATAGCTTTTCTAAAATTCAACCATTTTTAAACTCACATTTTCTTCCACGGACAAAATAATATTAATCATAAAATACCATTATCAGAATGTTACATCAACTGAGCCAATATAGATCAAATTTATTTTTTGATATGGGATTCAATTTGTAGAACTCTATTTTAATTCACGTATTGAATGTTAAATCAAACACTGATTTTTTAAACTTGACAACTTTGTTTTAACCAGTTTTTAATGGTACACTTTTTCTAACCAGTTTCGACAAGAAGCTTGTCATCATCAGGGTTTATGTACTAATTCTAAAACATTGAAATACTCAAAATTAGGTTATAGTTAATTACCCTTCCCTTACGATGCTAAAAACTTGTTTTAAAAACTGATTTTTTTACAAAGTTGTATTTTATTGTCAAAAAACACACAAAAAATTAATTTTGTGACAGTTGTTTCGCCTAGTTATCGCATTTTCAAACGAATGTGTCATTTCTTTGAAAATGACACAACTAGGCGAAACAATTGTCACAAAATTGATTTTTTTATTGTTTATTGACAGCAAAATACAGTTTTTTTTTTTTTTAAAACCCTTATCCGCACCCAATGGTGCATAGGGCACTGCGTCATATAAACGCAGTGTTATCTTGATCATTTACACATGAAGGAAAGGTGATCAGCCCTCCGCTTCAGGTACCAGTCCAGGGTAATATTGAATAAATATTACAGTGAAAAAATCACTTATATTTATTTGACCCCCCCTGGGAATCGAACCCGGGACCTCCGGAACGGTAGCCGAGCGTGCTGACCATTACACTACAGAGGCGGACAAAAAATACAGCTTAGTAGACTCAAAAAAGCAGTGTTTGATTTAACATTTAATACATAGATTAAATTTAACAATACCTACCAATTTTAAAGATGCAAAAATAATTGGATCATTTAGAGGGTTATAGCACATAATCATAGCAGTTCGTAATAAAATGGCAATGACCAAGTTAAAGAGAATATTGTTGAAAAGAAATAAAGTCTTAATATGCTTTGGTGAGCAAACAGTGGGTAGTATTTTACTAGTATATCCAAACGTACTACCCACAGCTGAATGGGCACAATTAAATTATTTACCGTCCTTTCTCCCCTAAGCCTTGACCGGCGGCTCGGGGTAGGAGGGGGGTGAACAATAAGTTACCCGCTTGACAATGAGCTGTTAATCCTGTGGAGATATCCCTAAATCTTGTCTACCCCCAGTCGCCATCCCTTACCAGGGAACATTCCCAAAGCCATTTGATCCGCAGTAAGTCATACCTTGGTCTGGTCACTTTGTTTACCGTCTAATATTATATTCGTTTGAAGATATTGTACGAGAAATGTGAAATATTTCTGATAATTTCGAGAAAAATTTGTTTAACATTAATTTCTCCAAAATACACAAAAAATGTATGGAAGCCAAGCATAGAGTCGGCAAAACAGCATGAAAGTAGACTGAGTGCAGTTAAAATGAGATCGAATGGTGAAATTAGGATGGAATGTAAAACTGAGATAAGCATTATCGATAAAATTAAGAATGGTGAGTTGAGATGGTTTCAACATGTGGAACGAATGAATGAGAAAAGATCGGAAAAACATATTTATGAGGCGAATGTAGTTGGAAAAAGGAGCAGACGCCGACCGAAGAAAACTTAACCCGATCAGTCGAAATAATCAGCAGGCATGTATGGAAGAGACAGCAGGCATGTATAACTGGTATAGCGTTCTGTTCTCTCTGCCTACCTAATAATAATAATAATTAATTTTGCTGTGATTTTTTTTATTAAAATAAATTTATTAGAAAAATTAATGTCAGAGTTGAAAAATAAATATATGGGCTATTTTTACTATATTTTTTTTGCAAAATATTTTTATCCGTGATACGATACATTTAAAATATATAAAACACTCTCCTTTTCATCCACCGTTTACTTTGTGTAATACCATTTTTTTTGAAGGAGAGTGTTTTATACCATACCATAAAGTTATCGACGCTTTTAAAATACAAAATATGTATAATATATATTTAATATCATAAAATTATATTATTGCAATAAATGACAGCACTAATGTGTCTTAGCTGTATTGTATCTTGAACGCTATTCCCAGCATTAAGCTCATTTGGGTTGAAGTTATGAATATTTGGGCTGGTAAAGGCACTAACATTGAGGTTGAAACGGTAGTTTATTTAGGAATAAATTAATCCAACCGAAACCGTTCTAATGGATGAAATACGAGCAGAGACATCTGCCCCTACTAGCAGATTTTATCCCTTAATTTATAGCCAGTTATATAAAATTATTATAGGCGATATTCAACATTATTATTTATGAACTGGGGTTTCACTTTCCAGAGATTTAATCGCCGAGGAATAAATTATTCGATCGTTTAGAAATCTTGCCTGATATTTTCATTGATCCTAGCTTTTTTGAAAGTAAAAACCGAAGATATAATTTTAAAACATAATGGTTTAATGTTTTCATTACCTATGTTAAAAAATGTAAAACGCGTGTTTTTTGTTTGTATAAAAAAAAAAATTTGTTACTTAAAATTCTCCTGGCTTGTTTTGCAAGGATTGTATTAAAGATTTATAGCACAATCTTCATTGAACAATGTTTAATATTTTGTGTGTTTTTTTAGGTTCAACAGGTGGCGCTGTCATTTTCACTTAAAAAAACTGTATTTCCTATCAGTTTTACATTCTTCTATGTTGAGTACGTAAATAAATTACGTTAAAAAAGTTAAAATTAATATTTCAAATCTTGGAACGTTATAATTTATTTTTATGGTAAGCATGAAATTTGTAGTAATATTTTTTTTAAAAGTAGGTACCCAATTTAAATCTAATGATAATGTAAATACATATAAGGCGTATGAAAAAAACTTGTATTTTGGTTTTACTTGCTTAAAGTATTCCATATAATTCTCAAACACCCTAAAATTATGCGGAATGCATCGAAACACGTGTCACAGATTTTAAGAAAAAGCGGCATTTACTAAGCCTAACGTTTATAAAAATGGATAGATATTACCACAATGTGACTGTTGAACCAATTAATAAAATAATGTGTTAAAAATACTATGATTTACCTTATATATGTACCGTTTCTTTAATTAACATATCGCTTACCCCTTTCAACAGCGTCATATATCAAAAATCGATAGTTTTCAGTTGTGCATGTTTTTGGAATGCCCAGAAAATGTACTATATCACAGCAAAAACGGCATATTTTTAACTTAATGTTTACCCGCTACAGGGCAGAAAGTGTTGTTTTTGCATTTTGAAGAAAAGGTATTGTTTAATTATTTTTTAAATATACTAAATATTTTTTAAATGGAGAAAAAACCTTCAGGTTTTACCTAAAAAGATCTGTTGCACAATAAAAAGTTCAGTAAGTGGCTTGATATATTTTTTAAAACATTTCATAATATTCTTACACTTTAAAAACGATCTTCTGAAAAACAAGTTTTTTTTTTAAATATGTGACGTTGTTGAAAGGAGTGAGCGATATGTAGGTGTATGTTTTGCTTTACTTTAAAAGATGCATTTGCTAATGACATGTTCATTACCAAATGCGTCTTCTGCTCAGAGCTGAAAAATGAATGAGCTCTACATACATGTCATTGGGCCTGATATTGATTAATGTCCCCGCTTGTATGTCGTTTACCGTGACTAAATAACTCTTACTAAAAATTTCGTCACGCATCGAATATGAGTTCCTGAAATATGCATTCTTTTTATACGTGTGCAATTAAAATTAGTTACCGTTTTTATCTGGAAATCTATTATCATTAACAAAACAGCCAAATTTGTTTTTTCAGTCTGCTCTGCAATTTTCAGCGCTGGCAGCTATTGTGGGGAAATCGACGATTTTTAATTGCGAGCTATTTTTGCTTTGACCACAACTCTCGGTTAATTATAAAAGTTATGCGACCGTTCGCATTTGCACGCCTGATTTAAACGGAAATATCAATTATAAATGAATTTGAATGATGAATTGTGCTCGGTTTCAGCATTCGTTAAGGTTTTTCGGTTGACAAATTTCAATTGAGTTGGAATATATTTAAAAAAAGGATCAAATAAGCTGTGGAAAAACTGTGGATGGTTGATGTAATTCAAACCCGTTACATTTGCAAACGGTGTAACGAAGAACCGTTGCGCCTTGAGTGTTTTGAAGATTTTCATTCACACATATAAAATCTGTTTATTTCTAATATTGCCATTATTGGTTTAGTATTTTTTTACATTACTCATATTCAATGCACTGTATAATAACTTAATTAATGTAATAACTAAATTAATGTAAATGTAATAACTAAATTAATTTTTTTGACATCTCAACATATATGACGAAGAATATGGAAACCTGGACTAATATATGACTTGTCTCACGGCTGGTCTTAACCAGCCTATGATAGGTAATAAGCCCTGTTAATGTCCAGACTTCCATATTATTCTTTATCTTTGTTGAGCTGTAAACCCAGTTTTTTGAACAAGTTTTGGGCACTCTCAAGATATTGAGATATATTTTACTTAATAAATAAATTAAATTTATTATTTATTAACATTTTGCGTGCATCCAAATACTCGTTCACAAATCTGGATTATCTCCAATTATAGAATTTATTTTTCATATTTATTAACTTTATCATGTCACAATACCATATTATGTTCCCGCATACTCAAATAAGCCTCAAATGAGGCCCTTCTGTATTTCCCAAATAATATTTTTTTTAAAAATACATATGTATTTTTCTTGTTCTGTCTAATTCTCACTAGAGGTTTTTTTTGTTCTATTAAAAAAAAGAGACTGCTAAGATTAAAAATTCTCATTAAAAATTAAAAATTAATTAATTAAAAATTCTCACAATCAGGAGGACTTTGTATAGAATAGTTGATATGATCAAAAAGTATTATCCAATAAGCAATTATACAATTGCAATTACCGAGATGAAGAAATTAGCGCAAATCCGCGGTCAGAACTGAACTGAAAGCGGTAACAGTATAAATTACTAGCAAACTATTTAAGCTGAATACGATTTTGCAAATTCCATTCTAGAACCGCAGTTATACGAAAACAATTCGACGAAATATTCCAAATTCTCTTCCTCCACATTTCGCAAGTAAAATGCCTTTAATACCGATTGTGAGAAATTATTCCGTTTCGATTACACACCGTGTTATTATTACCTATAGTAATTAATGCAATTTAGTAATCAGTATAATATGTGTTGATTTCCTGGTATTTCAATTGCTTCCGTTTATTGTACTTTAAGTAGCCATACTTGACTGATAATATTTTATTGTATTTTAAACGTTATACCTATACATATACAGGTACTTAAATGCGCATATAAGATCTTTATAGTTTAACTTAAGATAAATAAGAAATTTTAATGTCAATATATACATATATGTTAATATATATATATATATATATATTTATATATATATATATACATATATATATATATATATATATATATATATATATATATATATATATATATATATATATATATATATATATATATATATATTATTTATTTATATATATATATATATATATATATATATATATATATATATATATATATATATATTTATATATATATATATATATATATATATATATATATATATATATATATATATATATATATATATATATATATATATATATATATATATATATATATATATATATATATATATATATATATATATATATATATATATATATATATATATATATATATATATATATATATATATATATATATATATATATATATATATATATATATATATATATATATATATATATATATATATGTGTATAAATAGAGCCTACATACATAAGAGCCTAAAAAGTTGACGGGTATCGTAATTGAGTGTAAAAAATTAATTGATAGGTATTGTTAATTTATGTTTTACTCGGTAATATAATTTCATTAATTGATTCGGTCACTTAGTAGTAATATTTATCCATTCATTTTGTACCAGTTATCAATTTTACTTGATAAATACTAGTATTTCTTAAAATGAAATGTGTTTTGATGCAATCCACATTATTTTCAAACACCGTATTTGAAATAAATTAATTCTTCTATAAATTCAGTTACCTTAATGATTAACCGCTAGCCGTTAGCTAAGTACTGAGAGAGAAAAACCAATCATCATAAAATTCACCTCTCTAATAAGTGGTCGCCATCAGGGGTTGCAAATCACCGGTCCTTTTAACACACTTGTCACTGCGCTGACAGATGCGGCGGAAGGGAATGCCGACGTTGATTGATCGCTGGCGCGGGGCCTTTATTAATGAACAGCCGCAATCCACAAGACCCATCTCCTCTTCCGAACGGCGTCCGCCATTGCGGGACCCGGTTTTACCACCAATTTGCGAGATCCGGTACTTTGTGCGCTTCCGGTTGGGAATTATCGTGATTTTCCCGCCCCGTGACGCGTGGTGACTCGACTATTGATGATTGAACGTGGTATTAGAAAAGCGATACTTCATTATAATGAATTTCAACTATTTATTACATTTTAGTTTTGTACTGACATTTCTTGGTGGAACTGCATTTTATAGAATAAAATAACAACTGTGTAATTTTTCCACATGAATTTTATTTGACCAGCAACCGGGTTTCGTCGTAATCGACATTATCACTGGTGATGTCGGTTACGACGAAATTCGGTTGCTGGTCAAATAAAATTAATATGGAAAAAATAACAAAGCTGTTATTTAATCTACTATTTCAACTATTTACTTAATACTCTCTCCAAATTAACTGACTGAAAACGAGTACTATTTGCAACAAGTTTATATTAACATGGGCATTCGCTGTTGCTTACCTCGAATCTGAGACCTACCGAGAATTCTGATGATCTAAACTCAAGATCCACATTTTCCGGATCTCCTATCCATAGTAACCTGATTAAATTGATTTTTCATCTTTACTTTTACCCGTAGGCACATACTATATTGGGTTACTATCTAAATATATATATAAATACGAAATTGTGAGAGTGGAAAACTGCAAAATGTAAAATTACTGTAAATTTGAAAGGGCCTTTGAAGTGATTTCTCACGAAAGTGGTGCAATATAAACTGGCCATATTTATTATTATTGAAGCCAAAAGTGCATATCAGGAGAGAACAGTTTGGCATTCCATCCTTTCTGCCTACCTCTGCAGGGAAACGCGCTGATGATAGTAGTATATGTGTATGCGAGTGTGTATATATACATATGAATAAATTTCGTATGTTATTTCCGAAGAAGATAAGGCATTTGTTGAAACCAGTTAAAAAATCAGTATCGTATAAAAGCGTGAAAAACAAAGTTGTCTTTACAATTTGGCTTATTAGGTTTATTTCATTATTCTTTTGATAACATTTCGATAAAGGGACTTATTAAAACTATGTACAGATGTATGTACATATATTACAAAGGGTCGATACTAGAATACTAGTTAATACATTAAAAGTGTCAGCATGTCCATAAATATCTCTTTCGTCGGAGTCGTATGTATAATGTATAATCTACACACTTGTGTGTATGAGTAGTTATTAAGTACCCAACATGTGTTATTCGAGAGGGTCAATGAAAACGCCCCTAGTTATTTATTATTTATTTAGCGGGGGACGCTAATGGAACTCCCACATATACGAAAATAATTCATATGCATAGCTGTCACATAAATCAAAATTCATTCCGTATGTACTTTACAACCCCTCGCTTTGTTTGATTAATAACGAAATAAAGTTATTCATGAAAAATAAATTCGTTAAAACCGTAGAGACATAAATAATTCATTTTCGATGTCGTTTAAATCGTATAATACGTAAATGCCGATGAAATAAAAATACCATTTGGTCTATTCTATAAAAGATTTTAACGATTATTTATTAACATGCCAAAACGCAGTAAAAAACGCAAACGTTTAATTGAAAATTTTGTAGTTGAGTTTTGAAGCAAACGTATTTACGTATATTTCATATACGTAAACCTCCCTATAACGTTGAGATAAGTACTGCGTTATCGGAAAGAACTTTATGGAGGGTAAATCTTTTTAAAATGTATTCCAATTAATAATGACTCATTACAAACAAAACAAAAACATTAACCTCCTATAATGTCCCCTCCTACAACACAGTACTTATCTCAACGTTTAAGGGGATTTACGAATATTTTCGAAGAAAAGTCCAACGTAAAATATTGGTAAATGGGGAAATTGTGGAGAAGATAGATGATTTCGTATAATTGGGTAGTGTGTTTTCAAGGAATGAAAAAATTGACACAGATATAAGGGAGAAATGCAGAAAACAGAGTTAGTGGTGCAGTGATATCAGTTAAAGCAAATAATAACCTATAATCGAAAGCTAAAGTGGCATTATACAATGGAGTCCTGTTTGCAACCCTTATGTATGGAAGCGAAGCATGGAGTTGACAAAAGAAGGATGAAATTATACTAAATGCAGTGGAAATGTCATTCCAAAGATGTATGTGGGGAAAAAAATGTATGATAGATGTTTGAATTGTAAAAAAAAAAGAAAAAATGCAAGGCCAAGATAAGCATTGTCAATAAAATTAATAAAAGGTGTATTGACATGGTTTGGATATGTGGAACGAATGAGAGAGGAAAGAACGGTAAAACAAATTTATTACGTGAATGCAGCTGGCGCAGATTAAGACCGAGGAAAACTTGGCATGATCGGGTTTGTCAAATACTTCAAAGAGGCCGGGTCAGAAGTCGAAATAATCGGCTTGTATGTATAAGGAGATGCATGTATGTAGAAGAGGCGAAGTATAATGCTTTATTTTATCTGGGAATTCAACAGAACAGTTACAAAAATTATTGAACTTTAACGAGTAACACAATACAGTTTTTTACCATTCCAATTATAAAATTGGACATTTGTAAGTTTTTGTAAATACCTGGAAGAAGGACGGGATGGAGGAAACGGGGAAAAGGGAAATTTTCGCAAAGACAGAGTAATATGGCATTATATTCTCTCTGCCTACCTTGAGGAGTAGCGGCAAGATGGTTGGCTAGTTAGCTAAACGCACTGCTGACAACTTCAGCCACTGGGTGGCTACGTCTGGTTATTATTTATTTATTTTATTTTATTTATTTATTTCAAAACATATTACATACATAAATCATATATACATATAATATTCCCGATGAGTAATTTCTATTTCTCATTTTGGGACATGGGACTGAGGTTAACAAGACTGGAACACAAATAATAAAGTAACAAAAAAGATTTGTTTTAAATAACCAAAACTAATACTAATACATGGCAAAATATAAAAACAATAAACAGGTATAATAAATCGGCACAAGAAGCATATTTTAAATAAATAAATGAGAAAACATAAGGTAAGAAGCATAATTAAAATAAACAAATGAGAAAATATAAAAATTGAGAAAATATAAAAACATAAGGTAAAAACAAAATAAGAAAATATGACTAATCACTACATATACATCTTTCCATAAAGTACCTTCTCAGATAATTTATTTTGGATCCCTGAATGGGTTTTATTTTATATATGTCAGGCAGCTGGTTAATTTGGGTATTGGCAATATAATTTAAGGACCTTACTCTAAATTTAGTAGTGTTTATCGGCTCCTCATGTATTTTGTTATATCCTCGTGTATTATGATTATGAATTTCTTTGTTAAAATTCGCAAAGTTTCACACTTGTGTCCAGACACGCATTAACCGAAACCATCAAACAGGAATCAGAAGGTCCTTTTAATTTCGAACTTGCGTCTCCAGGACACTGAAACAATTTAACACGCGGAATTAATGTAACCACTGTCACAATATGATTGATGATCGCAACGAAATGATGATGGATTGTTTCGTGAGGCGGCCATTTTTGCCCGAATGGATGACAGTCGGTCGGGTGAACTTGGTACCTCGTTTATCTTCCACATTCTGGCAACGGTCACCGCGCGTTGTATTGTCATTTATATTATGTCACTATTGTCATCGCCATTTGTACTGACGCATGACGTCTTCAACGGCCGCACATAGCTCATGAACACGTTTTAATTTATTTGGAAATTTAACAGAACAGTTATATAAATACATTTACAATTATCAGTAACAAAAAAACAGGTAATTGTAACATTCCATTTACAAAATTCCACATATCGCTAACTCCTTTCAAGGACGTCATAAATAAAAAAAACTTGATTTTTCAGGAGAACGTTTTTAAAGTTTAAAAATGTAATACAATGTATTAAAAATAAATATCAAACCACTTATTGATCTTTATACTGCACAACAGATCTTTTTAGGTAAAACCTGAAGGTTTTTTTTCCATTTGAATAATATTTAGTATATATAAAAAATAATTAAACAATACGTTTTCTTCAAAATGCAAAAACAACACTTTCTGCGCTGTATCGGGTAAATATTGAGTTAATAATATGCCTCTTTTGTTAGGATATAGTACATTTTCTGGGCATTCCGAAAATATGCACAACTGAAAATTTACGATTTTTGATTTATGACGTTCTTGAAAGGAGTGAGCGATATGTCGTTAAATATAAATACCAGGAAGAGGAAGGAAAAGGGAAAAGGGAAGATCAAACCTCAAGTCCAAGACAAATTATGTTAAAATTGGAGCACACCACGATATAAATATCGACTTACTATATGGATATTTTAATGTTTATATGCATTTATTATTGGTCAGCACGATTGGCTACCGTACTGGAGGTCCCGGGTTCGATTCCCAGATAAATAAAAATTTTAAGTAAAAAAATACGAAACTCGTAATCAAGTAAATAGCAAATGCTAGCTTTCATACAATAAACATCGATTTATAAATAAAATGTATTGGATATGCTTTGGAAAGTACAAAATAAGTTTACCAGAAAACGTACATAAATATTTAAAAGTCAGAAAGATATTACGCGAGCAACATTGGATAGTGTTCAAACTCTATATTATCTTGTTTATTACAAAGTGGTTATGTCACATACGAGTGTATTTCATTTCAGTTTCCTGATGTAGCCAATATGAAGCCAAAAATCCCCCATTGTCTAAGTCCGGGTCCTCCGTTGGAACCTCGTTCACAAGTGGCGAGACTTATCATTGCATAAAATTCACAAGTGGCATTACTTAGAGCATTATGCTACTTTATTTGTCTTTTACGGTTGTAGAACAAAAGCCTATTTCCATTGTTTATATGTTTTATGTACCGCGGAACAATAGGGGATAATATTAAAGAAACGGGACTGTTGTACGAAAGCTGCGGTAATAAAAAGTTCCTATTGTTGGAATATTTATTTGAATAATGTTTTCGTAAAGGGGTCTGTATTTATTATTGCTATAATAATGAAGCGATGTCAGCTTAATATTAAGAATATTTTTTTATCAATCTTGCATATAGTATTTGCATATTTATTTACGGTCGAATATAACACAGAGGAAAGTATCATACATAGCAATATATACTTTACAAAACGTTGATTTTGTGAACTAGTTTGTGTAAATTTTGGTATCAAACATATCGTAGTCGTACAGGAGAAAGTGACCAATTAAAAAAACGTAAAATGTTCAAGAGGGCCATTTAAGTCACTTTTGCTTGGCAAGAAAATAAACATCAATGCAATTAGTCATTCTTAACAAGTAACCATAAATATACTTCCAAGTTTAAAATCGCGTTGGGATTTTTTCAGAGCAATATTAAGATATCGAATAGTCAATGATCACGTTTTTGTAAAAAATGCACTTAGTCACTTTCTCCTGTATGACTACGATATTCAACTCCCTTAAGCCAGCCAAATGTCAGGTTGTAAGTCACATTAAGAGGAAAGATAGAAGTTTCATATCAAGTTGAGATACTTATACTAAATCCTAATATTTCGTTTGATCATGCTATCCCTTTAGCACTTACTCGTAGATGTTCAAATCAAAAGATTTAATATTATTTTTATTTTTAATATTTAATATAGTGATGAAGGTATGCGATATATAATGTCTTGATTAATAAATGGGTTGAAGCGTTAAGACACACTAAGTAAATAAATCAACCATAAGACAGTTCTATATCTCAATTTATGCTGTGAATCCACTAGGAGGACATAAGGTGGGAAGGGTAGCATATCAATTATATCTGTAGACAGCCGACCGTTAGCACGTACTAGCGGCGGTACCATCACGGTTGTTTGCAGATCCTTGTAAATCCTTGCGGTCCACCGCGGCGATTAACACCCCGGCCTATTAAGTTACCAGATTGCCTTGTACCCCTTCGTACGGCCTGGGCTCCTGGTACCCGCAACGCTTTAATTGAATTAACTAACTTCTCTGTCGGGCTCTCATTTCGTCCTAACTGCCTACCCTCCCCCGGCCGCTTGTAGTTGCCGGAGTAAACACGGTTTGCGTTTAATTCTCGGCGAGGGTGGCGGCGGGCGGTCGGAAGGCGTTAGGAGTAAGACAGTGCTATATGGAGCGCTTATAGGGCACCGCGTGTGTTTTTGGTATACCACCTCCATTCAGATCTGTGCTCCTAGTCAAATACGTTGACTAAGCAGCCCATCAGAGATTTTTTTCATTTACACTTTGCTACAAAAAAAACCTCATTTATTGTTTCGTCATTCACTTGGTGGTAAGACATAATGAAATTGTAAAAGAAAAACACTTGTTTTTTACCACTTGAGCTTATTTTATTATAACGACTAGTTTCGAAAGCTATGCTTCCGTCTTCAGGTCTAAATATAAACTTTTATTTAGATCTAAAGATGGAAGCATAGCTTCCAAAACTAGTCATTATAATAAAATAAACCCAAGTGGTAAAAACAAGTGTTTTTCTTTTACAACGAAAAAATACGTAATGGAATTTTACCCAGTCAACGAACGGGAAATTTACAACAACAACAAAAAAACGTTGAAATAAATGATGATGAAATAATCCAGGTTCAGATCTTGCATACAAACAAAAAGGTTTCTGCTAATTAAAATCTTTTTAAAACTAATCATAGATGGCTGTTGTGAACTCAGACATGGAACGTCATGAAATTGATCAAAAGATAGTGTGAATTCTAAAATTTGAGTAGTGTGGTAGAAAGGTGAATGTCATACGTTTGTAAAGAGATCACTTATCCAGCCTTTGACAGGTGGTAAGCCCTGTAAATACTCAGACTTCCATAAACTTCTTAATCTATGTTGAGGCATTAATAAACAAATTATTGTATAATACTTTAAAAATAAGTAAAATAAAAATAATAAAAATAAATGAATAATAAAAAATCATAGCAAGAATTGTTACTAAATTATGTGCTCCCAATTAATGATTTTTTTTTCCAATTTTTTTTTCTAGGTATTATGGTAGCGGTTCAGTCAACGTACTCTCCGAAGCGTTGTCTTGGTGTCCGGCAATTTAGTTGGTAGTTAAGCCTCCTTGGTCGTGCTTATTAGACTCTGGAGCACCCGTAATTCAGGGTGTGCTTTGATTGCGGCTCGTCTGACCGCTACCACCCCATACTACAGATGAACACAAATCCGCAAGGTATAGACGCTGCGCTGGACACATTTTGCTCACTCCTTTCAAGAACGTCATAAATAAAAAAATCGATTTTTCAGGAGAACGTTTTTAAAGTTTAAAAATACAATCCGATGTATTAAAAATAAATATCAAGCCACTTATTGAACTTTTTACTGTGCAACAGATCTTATTAGGTAAAACCTGAATGTTTTTTCTCCATATGATAAATATTTCGTATATTTATAAAAAATAATTAAATAATACTTTTTCTTCGAAATGCAAAAAAAACAACACTTTCTGTCTTGTAGCGGATAAATATTAAGTTAAAAATATGCCTCTTTTGCTGGGATATAGTATATTTTCTGTGCATTCCAAAAACATGCACAGCTAAAAATTTACATTTTTTTTTAAATATATGACGTTCTTGTAAGAAGTGAGCGATTTATTAAATAAAAAATTATAGATTTGATAGAAAATTATTAAAATGTTGCTCACTCAACTCAACGATTTGGCGTTGACATCATGAAAAAACAACTTAGATGAAGAAAAATATGGGTCAACATTTGAAGTGTGTCCAAATACTTGTTCACAAATCTCCAATTATACGAGTTGCCTATGACGGTTGTAAGCCCCGTAAATGCCAGACTTCCATATTCTTCATCATCAATGATGATATGTCAAAAACATAAAATGAAAAATATGGGAGTCTGGGTTTGAGTGATCACGTTACACATGTGCAACATTCACCATTCTACCCATGATTGACAACCACACAACTAATAATTTGGAAATCCTACATATATTATTAATCTCATGACAATGTTCATCTGAGTTCACAAGAGCCATCTATATTGGATTGAGAAAGCTTTTGTTTAGAAGAGAAAGGGTCTCTGCTAAATAAGAGCTTTCTCAATCCAACATAGATGGCTTTTGTGAACTTATATGTATATTGTCACGAGACATGTGATTAATGATATATGTAGGGGTTCCAAAATTTTAAATACGGGCTTGTCAATCACGGGTAAAATTGTGAATGTCACACGTATGTAAAGTGATCACTTAACCAGGTCATAGGCCCACAATTTCATATTCTTCTTCATCTTTGTCGAGATGTCAAAAAATAAATAAAATTAACTTTTAAATGGATAAAACATTAAATATTGTGAACAAGTATTCGGACACACTCAAAATACTGTGAAGACAAAACATTCTTCACACTTTTGCCACAGACGGAATAAATGTAGAAATAAAATTAATTTCACTATTCTGCGGATAAAGGAACTTTTCTTATTGTCTCTCGGACCTTTGTCCTTTTATCTGTGCAGAAGTTAATTTGCCTCGGATATTACATTGGCGGGGCGTGGAAGTTATTTGGGAGATTTCAGCTGGCAGATCTCAGCCATTTCGTGCACTCGGCGCGCCCACCCCCCTCCGGGCCGCTGCCACCCTGGTAGGAAAGCTCGCCGCGCCACTGTTTCCGCTAACTGTGATAACGAATAGCTCCCTCCATATGAAACGTCCTCAACTTAGCAACGTGCGTACACCGTGTCATAAAACTAGAGGGCTTTTTAAATCAGACGCATTCATTTTATTCAAACCCTTATCCGCACCCCGATGGTGCATAGGGCACTGCATAATATAAACGCAGCGTTTTCTTGATTGTTAACACATGAAGGAAAGGTGATCAGCCCTCCACTTCAGATACCAGTCCAGGGTAATATTGAAGAAATATTAGTGTGAAAAAATCACTTATATTTATTTGACCCACCCATAGGAATCGAACCCGGGACCAGACACAGTAGCAGGATCGGTAGCAGACACATACTTCAATAAAAAATGTGAATCGAATGAGTGAAGAAAGGATAGTAAACAATTTTATGAGGCGAATGTAGTTGGTGATAGAAGCGGATAGAATTTTGGATAAGTTTTATTTTTGGATAATAATATGGAAGTCTGAGTATTTATATGGATCACTTAAACCAGGCTATGACAGGTCATGGACCCTGTAAATATTCAGATTTTCAGATTCTTCATCATCTATGCTGAGATGTCAATATAAATAACAAACCTCGATTTGTGAACAAAAATAAAGACACATTAAAATATTGTGAAAAAAATATTTTATATTGGTAAATATTACTATTTTATCAAATTGATTGTGAAACGTGTTTTGATGAACTTCCCAAGAGTTTTGATCAACCGCGTCATCTTAATTCGCGAATACCGCTGATGTTATAATACCGCGATCGTCGGAATACCACAACCCTTGTTGGTTGCTGGTGAAAGTACAATAATTCGCATGAATTGCTACCCCCAAGCAGACAAAAGTAATAAAACCTTTTCTTAACAACTTGTTTTTGGAAATATGAGACTTGCCTTTTGTACAAACAGATAGTTTTGACTCTCATTGCTTTGCGAACTATTACATAATGCTAATATTTAAGTACATGATTACTGGAGTTTAGTAAGGGGACTCTCGAGGGATAGCTATTAAGATTTTTACTAACAACATTTTGAGTGTGTCCAAATACTTGTTCACAAAATCTGGATTATCTCCAATTACAGGAGTTATTTTCATATTATTTTTTGACATCTCATCAAAGATGAAGAAGAATATGGAAGTCTGGGTATTTACGGGGGAAGTGTGGTTGTCAATAATGGGTAGAATTGGTGAATGTTACACGTGTGTAAAGTGATCACTTAAACCAGCCTATGACGGTCGTCAGCCCCGTAAATGCCCAGACTTCCATATTCTTCTTCATCTTTGATGAGATGTCAAAAAATAAGATTTTTATTATTATTAAGACAAATTAACTATTTACATGTAACTTTTTTTCTTTTTCGTGTAAATTAAATCAATAAATAAGTTTTATTTTAAATATACATACACTCATTGTCTTCTTATCAAAATGGGGGCAGGGTGTAATATTGACATACAAACAAATATTTTGGGGTAATGGATAAAAAAGTTTCCCGACTTCTTAAATACCCTATCAATAAGAATGTTTACAATTTGGTATCGCAAAACCACATTCCCGGTGCATTTCGGAAAACCGTGTTGTAGCGTGATTCACAACCACCATGATATAGCTAATGTCCGAACCATTTAGCGGTCTGTCCAGTGGCGTTCGTGGCAGTAAATAATTTAGCGCCACTAGCGGAAATCACAGTAACTAGCTTGTAGTGGTCGACATTGATTCAAAATCAGGGGCGGCGCGCGGTTGGGCGGTTTGTTGAACATGGTGCAGTGTTAACCTACCGCGTATTGTACCAAAGCACAGCAACTGGTCAATGAAACGTATGCAAATCTAACGGACAAAATACTTCTCTCAAAAATATAACTAACTAACTAACCATCACACTGCTTCTACGCTAGGGTAGGCAGAGAGAATATCATAAATAAAGTAACTAACTAACTAACCATCATGCCGCTTCCCCGCAGGGGTAGGCAGAGATAATAGAACGCCACACCACTCTCTATTTGCATTTTTCGCCTCTAATAGTTCATGCATCTCCTCATACAAAATATCAATAATTTCATGCTGCTTTATTTGAGTTCACTGGAGTCATCTATGGTTGGATTGAAAAAGTTTTTATTTAACAGAGGCCATCAAGATGTATGCGGGATTCTAAGCGAATTATTTTACATACTTGGAAACGCCTGAAAACATGATAATAAATTATTATTAAGTTTATAATTTTACCACTTACTCTTGTTGAGATGCCAAGAAGAAAAATGGTCTCAATATTAAAAAAAAAAGTATTTTGTTATTTTATTCACAACATGTTTTTAGGTGTGTCCAAAACCTTCACAAATCGTGGCTTCTCTACTTAGGAGTTTTTTTAAAAATATTTTGATATCTCAACATTATCTTCATCAAACTCGATTTGTGAAGACGAATTTGGACAAAACCAAAAAATGTTATAATTAAAATTATAATAAAATCAAAATGTCACTTAGTTTTAACATCAATATAAATATTTTATTATAACTTAATTATGATGTCTACCGGTTTCGAAGCTAACCGCTTCTTTATCAAGACTGATTAATACTAAAACACTATCTACTTCACAAAATTCAAAATATTTTGACGGTTAGGCAAAGGAGCTTGGGTAGATCACAAATGGCTTTATTTTTTTGTGTTGATTGGCAGTCACAGTCACATGGGATCAGGGATAATGAGTGATCGGAAACATATTTAATAATGGACTTGTAGAAAAATCGTTCAATTTTGTATTTATTAATTGTAAATTATTATTAATTGCCTTTTTAATTTCTAATATTTCTTAGGACTCTTATTTAAGTTCTTTGTTGCATGTGTGTAATATATATTGAGACCTTTATTTTTATGAAATGAGTGATTTTTTTAAAATTTAATGATTGGCAAATTCAGAATAATTATTACAATATTATAATAATCTGGATTTATCAACAGTCATTCAATGATGCGAGTCCACTGTGTACATTGTGCAGAAATGAGTTAATTCGGATGCATAGTTAACATTTCGTTGCGCAGATAACTGAATTACCGAATAACATGTTGAATGTGCAGTTTAGTAGATTTGGATACCGCAGTACAATTTAGGGCACGCTTAGAATTTAATGCACTAACTCGAATCGTTTCACTTAACCGCGTTTTATAGATTTCATATAAAGAAAAATCATACAAAGAAATTAAACCTTTATTTTATGTGTTTAAGAAAAAGACACGATGAAAAAATATTTTAAAATAAAAGATAAAATGGATGTTTAAATTATTTTGTAATTACTGAAGCAGAATTGTGTTGTCAAAATTAGTTCAGTCTTGAACCATAATTTTTTCAGGATTTTCTGTTCGTTGTGAAAACTAACCGAAAAATATATACAAATATTACCCATATGATATAAAAAGCTTGTGTATAAAGTAGGTAGGACCTAACCTATGTAACCTAACCTAACCTAACCTAACCGAGAAATATAAACAAATATCAACCATATGATATAAAAAGCTTGTGTATAAAGTAGGTAGGACCTAACCTATGTAACCTAACCTAACCTAACCTAACCGAGAAATATAAACAAATATCATCCAAATGATATAAAAAGCTTGTGTATAAAGTAGGTAGGACTTTACCTATGTAACCTAACCTAACCTAACCTAACCGAGAAATATATACAAATATCATCCAAATGATATAAAAAGCTTGTGTATAAAGTAGGTAGGACTTTACCTATGTAACCTAACCTAACCTAACCTAACCGAGAAATATATACAAATATCATCCAAATGATATAAAAAGCTTGTGTATAAAGTAGGTAGGACTTTACCTATGTAACCTAACCTAACCTAACCTAACCGAGAAATATATACAAATATCATCCAAATGATATAAAAAGCTTGTGTATAAAGTAGGTAGGACTTTACCTATGTAACCTAACCTAACCTAACCTAACCGAGAAATATATACAAATATCATCCAAATGATATAAAAAGCTTGTGTATAAAGTAGGTAGGACTTTACCTATGTAACCTAACCTAACCTAACCTAACCGAGAAATATATACAAATATCATCCAAATGATATAAAAAGCTTGTGTATAAAGTAGGTAGGACTTTACCTATGTAACCTAACCTAACCTAACCTAACCGAGAAATATATACAAATATCATCCAAATGATATAAAAAGCTTGTGTATAAAGTAGGTAGGACCTAACCTATGTAACCTAACCTAACCTAAGCTAACCGAGAAATATATACAAATATCATCCATATGATATAAAAAGCTTGTGTATAAAGTAGGTAGGACGTTAACATAAATATCAACTTATTTTGAGTACCTAGTATGAACTTTTGACTTACAATTAAATATTTAATAACTATCTTACTAACCATCATCATAGAAGTAGGCAAAGAGGATAGAATGTCACATAGGACATACCTCGTTACTATAACCATTTCTTATACAATAAATACGTAACAAATTTAATACAGTAGTCGGGTTGTAGTCCTCTAGTTAGTGACACGGACTCAATTTTGAGTACACTCTACTACATCTTGATTCATATTTTTAATTACAAGCTGCTTAGACCCACAAAAAGAGTAAGTGAAATATTAGTACCTATAGTAGGATCACAAACATTCCCCTTAAAAATTAAAGAATCGATTTTTGACAAACATGTATTTAATTATCTATTTTGTTATCCATACTTATATCATTTTTTTATGTCATATTTTTTCCATACTTATATTATTTTTCTATGTAGCCATAGTTCGTATAAATTGTATAAATTATTTACATAAAGACAGCAGATAGAAGGTACTGAGAGTCGTCAAAACAAACCACTCACCTCTCATTGTGCTGAGCATCCAAAGATTAAATTAATTGCACATAAAATTTACATACAAATAGTTCAGCTACGTGGCAGTCGCCATTTTTCGCTATCAGGGGTGGTTAGCCAAAGAAATCCAAAAAAACAAAAAAAAACCTTTTAAAAATATCATAATAAAATATGAAAAGAAATATATTTGCAGATGTTGGTTATAAAGTTAAAATCTGGAAGTATTTTAAGTCGTATAAATTTTATGCAATTTCAAAATAAATATTTAATCGTCTCCTGCGTTTGGCTACGTACTGTAAGTCTCTAAGTTCTATTACCAGGCGAATAAAAATAAATTAAGTGAATTTCACAATAATATTGTTTAATTTGCCTAGGATATCCGGGCTGATGTATTTATTTATTATGTATTCTTCTCGTATTTTTGATGACCAAAGTAACGGTTTCTATAATGCAGTGCCCTATGCACCATTGAGTGCAAATAAGGCTTAACTTAAATAAAAAACACTTTTCATCATTCTGTGCTTTGCCATTTTTATGTACTTGGTTATGAAATCTCGACTTAATTTTTTTTTTATAATTTAACTAGTTATTTTTCTTTATTCACAACATTTTCAGTATTTTTTTTCGAATAAATAAAATAAAATAAAAATTATTTTTGTAACACACTGTATGTGAAATTTCCCTAAGATCTGATTATTTATAACACCCATAATCAACCCCCTTAGTGTAATGGGTGCGCTTAGAAGCATATTTAGTAGTGGCATAATTCTGAAGATGCATCTTATTAACTCTTGGATCCTGGAGTAAGGTAACTAAGATAACGCCCCCAGCAAATCGTAAATAGCTCCTTACTCTTTAAGGGAGAGACAGAATAAGCAATCATAAATATTAAAATTCCTGTAGTATTTAAAATAACATAATTTGTGTAATTTATTAAAAGCATTAACTTTGTGGAAAAATATTATGATGTTTTCGATACAAAAATACGATTTACAACATTTTGAGAGTGTCCAAATACTTGTTCACAAATCTGGATTATCTTCAATTACAAGAGTTATTTTCATATTAATTTTCAAGAATTTGAGTAGCGTGGTTGTCAATAATGGGTACAATTGGTGAATGTTACACGTGTGTAAAGTGATCACTTAAACCAGTGACGGTCGTCAGCCTCGTAAATTATTTTTATTATATTATATTATATAAATTTTTATATTATTTTTTTAAAATAATATTTCAAAATAATATAAAAATATAACACTTAAAAGACCATCTTTTGTTTGATGTAAATACCTTATTATTATTATTAAATGTATTTTCACCTGTTGATGAGAACATCTTTTGCTCTCAAAAATAGTTGTGTTTACATTAATAAACTAAAAAAGTGGTCATAAACAAGTATTTTATTCTTATATTTGATAATAAAATCGTTTTTTCATAACTTGAAATTTGACTCTGTGGACCGCTTTTGTTTAGCATGCAATACAATAAAAATGCAAGAAGGGTCAATATTTTTACTAGAAATAGTCGATCGAATTATAAAACCGAATCAAATAAAGATTTTTAAAAAAAGAAGTCGTTACTTAATTTCAGACTTATGGTAGGATTTTTATTTACGGTTCATTTAAAAGTAACAACGCTAATCATTAGAAGAAAACATTTGTATTTGATATTTTCAAGCATTTTATTCATGTTAAAGTTTTTTTTCAGGAAAATATAATTTAGTACTCGTATATATATCATTCCATTGAATATATCCAGGTTAGATAGTAGGGAAAATTTGCTGGCGAAATTATTTGTATATGTTAAACAAATCAAAGTATTTAATTTTTAATTAATGTTTTACTTAAAAATACCACTATTTCTTAAAATCTACGTGTTTCGATACATTCCGCATCATTTTCAAACACCGTATGATGTGATGCGGAATGCATCAAAACACGTGTCACAGTAGATTTTAAGAAATGGTGGTATTTACTAAGTAAAACATTAATTAAAAATGGATAGATTTTCTACAAAGTGACTGCCGAAGCAATTAATGAAAATATATTTAATACTTAAAAATTTATTTTTTCTTTCAACGTTTTCAATAATATTTCAATATACATACAAAATTTGACTGTATTAAATCGACTAGATGCTATAAAATATTCCTCTCAATGGAAATATTGCAAACGCTTACAATTTTAATCAAACGTATTTTAACGTATGGTTGGTTGTATATAATACTATGAACATTATATATGTAGTTTGCAATTTACGAAATTATTTGGAGTTTTCATATCATTTTTGAAATTCTCAAGATATTCCTAAATGTGAGGGTGTAAATGTCAACCCCATATACATGCCTGGAAAATTGCTCACGGAAGATTAACTTTATTGCACTAACGGAGACTTCAAGTGTGTACACAGAACACTAATACTGAGTAATGGGACATATTTATATACCATAACCAAAGAATTACACTGCGGCTTCCTTTCACGCTACACTTCGAAATTGTGCTGTACATACCATACAATCAACTTAGATGCAACATAATATTATATTTAAAAGTGAATTGTATAATTTTTACATTTTTGACATCTCAACTTAGATAAAGTAAAAAAAAACATAATCGGCAAATACACTTTGAAGTCAAATAAACCAGTGCTCATGAAGCTTCCATTGAAAAAAAAAACACCAAGATGCACTACCCTGTCTGGCAGTGAGGGTGATTCTTCTCTCAGTGATCCTGAGACTGACAATGTGTCAGGGCCAGCTTGCGGAATTACAGGGGCATGCAAAGTGAAGCAGAGAAAACAAGTTCGTCCAAGGAAAGGGTCCAAAAAATTAAGAGGAAGGACCTATAACCTGAGGCCGAGGAGAGTTGACCCCTACAGTCTACAAAGACGATTAAGAGGCAGTATGAAGAACATAGATGAAAAAGATCAGGGCTTACAACCCATTATAGACTGGTTAAGTGATCACTTTATACACGTGCAACATTCACCATTCTACCCACGATTGACAACCAGACTAATCGAATTTCTGGAACTCACACGTACATCATTTGTATTATTTCTTGTATATCTTTATCATTTGTATTATTTTTAACCCAATGGAAATCAGATTCGAGGCTTCTAGCCCTGTAACCAAACGTGATTACCACAACACTGCGAAGGTGGACTCTTATTAGTTAATTATTTTAAAATTAAAATAATGTAGCTTTTTCAGCTCTGTTTTTGATAATTCAATTTTTATGTGGATATAACCATCTATGTAAAACAGTAAGTTTTTGAGATTATTATTGTAAACACGGCTAGTTTTGAGAACTAGAAATATTCTCATCAGCAGGTGAAAATTGAAACCATTCACGTTGTTGATCATTTTGTTAATATGCATTTTTAATTTATATCATCGATTGATACATAGAATCTCACATACTTATGAGTGACAAACTGAGTGGAACTAACAGAGACGGTGAACGATATATTGAATCATATATCGCTTTATCATATCGACCTTTTTAGCTTTATATTGAGGAATAAATTCTTAGTTTATGAATAAATTAAACCTCATGAAGTAAACTTTAAATATATTTGATATATGTTAATGTGGACAGCTCGAGTTCCTTAAGACAAATTTAAACAAAAGCCTATTAAGGCAAATTAACTCATTCCAATTATGTATAATCTCGCTATTAAACACAATTAGTTATACTATCCGCTTTCTCGATACAAACACGCACCATATGAATCTTACTTTCCGCTTATTTACAGTAAACCGACTCTATACTCCATGTACCTTAACTTAAGTATATTATGTTTTATTAAGACTTTAATAGTGCCGAGGTGTAATGAAGGACTGATTTATTTTGAATGGGGATGAGCGTATAACCTATGTAACCCTCGGGAGGTGTTCATTTAAGGGAGGGTATTTCACACTGGAGGTCGTAAAGTCGCACGAGGGGTTGATCTTGATCCCGGTTTAACATTGTATATTTTCGATCATATTTCATACGAAAAATAAAAAGGTTAAAAAAATAATAAATACATAAAAAAAATATTGTAAATGGTATGATAAAAATGTTAACAAAAAAAATGCTACTCTCCTTATTATATATTTGTTGAGTCAGAGTTTCTAGGTTCGAACCCACTCTACCAATTTATTTATAATTATGAGCCATTTAGGTTCACAAAAATAGTATGAAATTGAGATTTTTGTAAATAATAAAACTCAAATCTCTCTATTTACAATCAATAAATAAAAAAAAATGTTAACGTTTATGTTTCGAAAATTATTATCCAAAATATTTTATTATTCATACATTTATAAATATGTATATATTTTAGAGTAGGTATATACCTTTTAAATAAAGCATACTTTTCTTTTCTTTTATATATATATATATATATATATATATATATATATATATATATATATATATATATATATATATATATATATATATATATATATATATATGGTAAATATATATATATATATATATATGGTAAATATATATATATATATATATAAATGTATATATATATATATATATATATATATATATATATATATATATATATATATATATATACACACACATATATATATGTACATGTATACAAATATGTACATATTCACACTGTTTTACAAAACTAATCCACGAAATTCCTCAAATAGTTTCTACCAACAATTCCCAGGAATTCAGAATCTAAAAGAGACAACAGGCTAACATAATTATTATTATCGCAGTTGTAGTTTGGAAGACGATATCCAGCGGACTCACAGTATCCGCAGTCGAATGCCAATCCAGAACCCATTACAAGTCTTTCCATAATATTCTACATAGAAATGATTTGACAAAATGAATACAGTGTACATATTGTAAAAGAATAAAGTAATTACAACTTGTATTATGTACGTGTAGTACGTGCAAAACAAATCTTCGCCACACAATTAAAAAAATATTATTTTGATCGCCCCCTTTTCCAAACATAACGTTTATACCAATAGTTTTTTATTTTTATTTTTATAAATTTACTTGCAATAAATAAACGCATTATCTTGAAAAAGTGTATATATTTGGCGCTATTTGTAAAGGAGCTTTAGATCATTTTATTAAAATTAAACATTTGCATCTTTAGATCGCTTTAAAATGTATTTTTTCCACATCAAACATCTACTTATTGTGTGTATTAACAGTATTGATCGTGCCTAGTGATTTTTCAATGGATCCTATAAGTAGTGCGTTGTTTATAAGAAATCTCTCTTCCATTTTTTAAATACGCGACTCTATATTATATTATCTCATGAAAAATTAATAATCTTCATTATTTTATATAAAATTGATGCTTCATTTTTACATAATACAGTTTGCCAAGTTCATTAAGAGGATGAATGTATAAGATAGAGATTTTTTTTAGTAAAAATATTAATAAAAACAGTAAAAAATATATATATAAAAATTACAAGCGAAACGATAACTATCGGGCAGGCTAAAAGGAGGCGTATGAAGGCATTTGAGATGTGGTGCTACAGGCGCATATTGGGGATTCATCGGTTGGAACATCTAGGAAACAACGAGGTATTAAGCAGGGCTGGGGAGTCTAGAAGCTTACTAAATAAAGTAACACAACAGGGAGTTAAATGGATAGGCCATAATATAAGACACCCAGGCCTGCTTCATTGAGGAAGGCACAAACTACAGAGGACGACCCCATGTAAACTTCATGGACCAAATTATCTCCGACATTTGCTGTAGTGGGTATGCCGAGTTGAAGAGACGAGCGGAGGATAGAGATGGGTGAAAACTGACTGCATCATTACATGGATTGTAACCTGTAGCCCACAAAGACAAGCTCCCAAAATATAAACATAACTGGTTAAGAAACTCTGAAGATATTTTATATGGTAATAAAGTATGGGATGTTTATTTTAACTCCCCATTACATACAAGTATTGTAAGGTATTATAACATTTATTTAAATTATTTTGTTTGCTAAGTGCAGGCTATTAAAGTAAGCGCCCACTAGCCAAGGACTGAACGACCCCTAAACATGTACGATCGCACTATGAATAAGGGGGCTAAGACTCGACGAGGCTCGGTGTGTTACTGCCGATATATGGAACCATTAAAATGGCGGCTAGTGTGTGGGTGCGCCACTAAAACACGGATTATCTTCCGTACGTGGGTAGATAAAGATGAAAGTATTTCAAGCTATTACCAGGTCTTATTCTAATACGGGGTATTAAGTAAGCGCGTCGTCGCGAACGGGTTAATTCACTGTTTAGCTTCCAACTCCTGGGTACGTTTTTCAAACAGAGTTTAAAAAATAAAAAATAAAAGATACTAGTGCATCTCAGACCTCGGCTCTAAATGTATGTTTGTTCTGCTACCTCTAGTGCATGTTGGTCCTCGGGTCGACCAAAATCGCACGTGATAAACATTTTATGTAGTTCTAAGTGTATGAATAGTGCTATTGTGGTGACGGGTAGTGTTGTTTGCTTGCTGTTGTAGTGATTGTCCTGACGAAGATACGGGTACGTCTTAAAATCGGTAGACATAAAAATCTCGGTGAGCGGTTATGTACTTAACATTTAATTTTATTTTATTTTATTTGTTCAGAAATTGTACACACGTTTTGGTAAAAAAAAAATTGAAGTAAATATGACTAACCACGAAGTAAATGTTGTAAATATTAATAATATTGAGAACATTATCAATATAATTTTTAGGTCTAGACATGTGAATCGAATGAGTAAAGAAAGACCTCTAAAACAATTTTTTTAGGCAAATGTGGTTGGTAATAGCATCAAAGAAAGATCGAGTAATACTAAGCATGGTCAAGTATTTTAAATACTTGAAAGTGGTCACGTCAGGAGTCAGAATAATCGGCAGGAAAGTATGAAGACATACATGAATATAGAAGAGGCTAAACGTGTTTGCAAAAACATATTAGTGTGGCGTTCTATTCGTATTCTCTCTGCCTCCCCTTGCGAGGCAGCAGCGTGATGCTTTGTTAGTTAGTTAATAGGGACTTCACGTTTGTAAACCGGACTCGTTCTTATCACAGTCAATTCCATCTTTGGATGAAGTTGAGGCAAGATTAGGTAGACGATATGAAGCCTGTTCTAACCGTCATGGCGAGATAGGGGTAGATTATGCCATCATTAAGGAAATAGAAAGTCTTGCCATGCTCGCAATCTGACAGGTTTATTAAAATAAACCAAATCTCTTTCATTCGTAAGAATCGGCATAACATTACAGGGTGAGTTACAAAACGAAGGAATACTGGAAAATAATTATTCACTTATCATAATTAATGCACTAAAAAAAATTATCTAACTGAACAAACTAATCATCACATGCATCGTATGCAGACATAATTGAATGCTATGCCACTATCTCTTTTTGCAAATATTATTCGCCTCTTCCACATTCATGCATCGCCTCATACCCAGAAATTATTTGGACTCTGGACCAGGCCACTTTCAAGTATTTGACATATCTGTATATGCCATCATTTCATTGGTCTTCCTCTGCGTCTTTTTCCAACTACATTAATTTGTTTTACCGTTCTTTGCACAATCACCCAGATACTTATATATTAAAAAAAGGAGAAAATAAGAGAAAAAAATTATTAATATACATATTTTTTTATATATTTTTTGGATATACCTACATATTTACATATATATCACGTAGAAACTAAATACATAGTTCTTTCCTTATAAGATTGCGAAAAAAAAGGTTAAAAAAATACATTAAATAAATCCAAAAAATCATCAAACATAAAAAATCTAAATGTTAATGTTTTGTTTAAATACTTCTTTCGGTGCAAAGGGTTTAATTCCAAGAATTACGTTTAGTAGCGAATATAATTCCGTACTTCTCACGATAACTTTAACTGATATCAAAGGATTATCATAATAACCTAACGAAGGCATGCTGGAATCAGTTATAATCCAAGTTATTGAACTATCGTACCTGTTTTACGATTATTGAGAGCGATTGTATCGCCATAGACGTGCGATTTAACTATCAACATTGCTACTGATTTAGTAATCACGCTGAAGTGGGATGCATACAACATTATAAATTGAGTATAAAAAATATATAAATATAAATACCTTTTAACTTGATTTTTAATTCAATTCCATTAACATAAATAAAGAAAAACATATAAGTTTGTTGGGCTTTGAAAAAATATGCTTATAATTTTGGCGTGTATAGAGTAAGTAAATATAACATTGAAATAAACGTTGCAAAAAGACTAACATAATCAAGATATATGTTTCCAAAATCTTATTAAAATTGAAATATAAAAAAAATAAAGTTTAATTTTAAAGTTATCAAATTAAAAGCTTATTTAAAAATGCCCTACTTGACTCATGCTTCGAATTTCTTTTTGAAAGTTGTATGTTTTATATCAGGTTGAGACACGTACAATATTGAAATATGATCCGTAGAATGAAGAATCCAGTGTGTAGATATATATTCTTATTTATTATAATGTATTCACTGAGTTATTTTTTTTTACAAAACATACCCTATAAAAAATACCCCTAAAAATATTTCTTTCAAATACAGTAAGAAAAGTAAAATAACAAGGAATTGAAGAGTCCAGGTACCCATTGAGGATTAGTATAATGTATAAAATAATACGGATAAGCACAGGTCGTTACCAGAGTTATCCCAAAAAATAACACTTACATGAATGCACCGTTTACATACGCATTGTTTTAAACTTTTGTATATTTTTTTATGTAAGTTATTTGCATACAGTAATAATATACGAGTAAACTCGAACAGAACTGCCCCACATATGCAAGTTTCTTTAAAAATTAGATGTGTGTTTAAGTATTTGAAATAAATACAGTATGCTAAAGGTTAAAACCATTTGGCGAGCTAATATTCTCGGATTTGAGGACTTACGGTCCGTTTATGTTGCCAAAATGAGGTACTTAACTCTGCCATAAAATGCATCTTTATTCGAAAATAGGAATATAATTTTTCTAAACGAACAAACATTCTGCTTTTGTGCGGTCAAGATATAACATGATAAAATTTCCGATGGAAAATTCTATGGAACTGGTGCCTTTAAAGATGTGCTTATGAAAAACATAAACAATAATGGCATTGTTGTGATCTTTATATTATGTGACCCTCTACAAAGTCAACTCTTTGAATTTTGGCAGACACGTGTGTTTGCTTGGAGTGAAGTTACATAAGTCTCTTTTATCATATTGCTCACTCTTTTCAACAACGTCATATATTAAAAATCGTCAATTTTCAGTTGTGCATGTTTTTCGAATGCCCAGAAAACGTACTAAATCGCATATTTTTTACTTAATATTTTTGTTGTTCTTGCATTCTGAAGAAAAGGTATTGTTTAAATATTTTTTCTAAATATAATAAATATTTTTCAAATAAAGAAAAACCATTCAGGTTTTACCTAAAAAGGTCTGTTGCACAAAAAAAAGTTCAATAAGTGGCTTGATATTTATTTTAAAAACATTTTAGTATATTATTAAACTTTAAAAACGGTCTCCTGAAAAATCATTTTTTTTGATATGTGACGTTGTTGAAAGGAATGAGCGATATGGTGAGTCATTTTTACAAAATGTTAGTTATATTAGTATGCATCCACTCACATATTTACCACTAAAATATTAAGATGGAGACCGGAGACCTCAAGAGAATAAGACAAGCGTTGGAGAACTTAAAAAAATATGATCTGATGACAAAGCTGCTGTGGAGGGTAAAAATAGTTTGCGAGTAGGTACAACGGACCGAAAGAAATAGAAGGATATAGAAGATGCCTATGTCCAGTAGTGGAGAACATAAGGCTTAAGAAGAAGAAGAAGTACTAACAGAAATTTCAGTATATCGATTACTCGTCTCTTCATCAGGACAAAAACTACAGCAGCATGCAAACAATACTGTACGTAACCACCATATAACATACCATATACGAGGTCATATAAGAACTACGTGCATGCCAGATTTTAGGCTTTAGAGAATGTATTTATGCGATCCTTAGTGCATGTTTGACTTCGTGTCGACTAAAAACGTATAAGTATGTATAAGTATTTTTTGCAGCTGTGTTTAAATAGTGCTTTGGTAGTTACGTGTAGTATTGTTTGCATGCTGGTGTAATAATTGTCCTGACGAAGAGACGGATATGTCGCCAACATTGCGCACATTTTACATGCAGTTATTTCGCCATTTGACTTATTTTAACACCAAAAATTTTGGAAAAAAGCTCTACACATACATACATGTAGAATACTTATAACTATTTTTATGTACATAATTAATTTCTAAAAAAACTTATAATAAATGCCCGTAATAATGTTTGGGTAAAATAATTATGATATTATTGATTAATTTATAAAATACATAGAAGTAAAAAAATGTTTGAATATTATAAATATGAAAAATATATAACTTATACAAAAATGGCAATGCTATAAATTTGTAAGAGAAGAAATGATAATACTTAAAATCAGAGTAATTTATTAAAATGACCCTGAAAAAATATATTTTACATATACAAGCTTCCATGTATTAGATACCCACTTAGAGTTTGAGATTGACGAAAAACATTATCAAAAGAGAAGCAGATTATATCAAAACCCCTCATAAAAAAGTACAGAGCATTAAGTGGGATTATGTAATGTCTTTCGTATAAAATAAAAGCTCTTTTGATACAGGGACTTACTGAGCTGGATATTCATTAGATGTGTTTCGTTAAAAGGGTGACTATAAAAACCTCCCTGGAGGAGAATGAAGTTCCTCAGATGCCGTAAAGAAGCTAGACACCCTACTAAAAGTAGGGGTTTTCCTTACCCACTATTAAGTCTGATTTTTATTCGCCTTACCAAAGTAACAAATTAAAGGTAGCTAACGGTGTTCCGAGAATTCGATGCAGTTAAACAAGTGCCTGGAAATAAAAAAAAAAGATTTGAAGCGTTCTGCAAATCGATTGAGATATTTATAATACATCCAGTAAAAATATGTGCATATTGAATATATATATGTATATATATATATATATATATATATATATATATATATATATATATATATATATATATATATATATATATATATATATATATATATATATATATAAATATATATATATATATATATATATATATATATAAATATATATATATATATATATATATATATATATATATATATATATATATATATATATATATATATATATATATATATATATATATATGTATATATATATATATATATATATATATATATATATATATATATATATATATATATGTATATATATATATATATATATATATATATATATGTATATATATATATATATATATATATATATATATATATATATATATATATATATATATATATATATATATATATATATATATATATATATATATATATAAATATATATATATATATATATATATATACATATATATATATATATATATATATATATATATATATATATATATATATATATATATATATATATATATATATATATATATATATATATATATATATATATATATATATATATATATATATATATATATATATATATATAAATATATATATTTATATATATATATATTTATTCATATATATAGAATGGGTCATGAGATTTCAAGCAAAATATCGGTGTTTGAAACACTACGCTAGAGGGGTTGCCACACCTTAAAGCACACATACATCGTGGGGATGAAATGCCCTAGGAAAATGGAAGATAAACGTCTTTCCCAACTCTTGACGCGTCATTTGCCCGAGGCCTCAGGGATTTTTATGACTCTGGATTAGTTTACCCTGACAGGGGGGAGTTGTGCCCGCCACGTAGACTTTACACGCGCAATTTATGGGCCTACGTGGGTATCTGCTATCTATTAACAACTGTGGAGTCTTTCCTCGTATGATTTTGTTTATTATAATAAATGAAGATTATTCTACAGACGTGGTTTGGCATGGAATACGTGAAAAGTCTATTAAAATTGGATGAAAATAGTAATGTTTTCTTTGTTGACATATAGCTCACTCCTTTCAAGAACGTCATAAATCAAAAATCGTCAATTTTCAGTTGTGCATGTTTTTGGAATGCCCAGAAAATATACTATATCCCAGCAAAAGAGGCATATTTTCAACTTAAATATTTACCCGCTACAGGGCAGAAAGTGTTGTTTTTGCATTTTGAAGAAAAGGTACCTATTGTTTAATATTTTTTAAAAATATTTTAAATATTTTTCAAATGGAGAAAAAACCTTCAGGTTTTACCTAAAAATATCGGTTGTACAGTATAAAGTTCAATAAGTGGCTCAATATTTATTTTTAATGCATTGTATTATATTTTTAAACTTTGAAAACGTTCTCCTGAAAAATCAAGTTTTTTGATTTATGACGTTCTTGAAAGGAGTGGGCGATATATCAGAATTTAATGGCATGTGTAAAAATTACAGTGATTTTTAAAAATCTATGAATGTTATGATTCTAAAGATATGGATTTTCATGCCATTATAAATACATAACCTAGTTATTTATTATTAGATGTTACATTTTCATAGCTTCCTTTAATAATAATTTAAAAAAAACTGCAATACGCTGAATTTTCACAGGTTATAACGGTTGGAATAGGCAGCGTCTTTTGTTGAACGAAAAATTACTATACGCAAAACTAAACATTGCTAGAGTCGGATAGTGTGCTTCTAGGCAACTGATAAAATATTGTTAACCCGCATGCATTGCAAATTGATATGCGCTTACTCTTTTTTTTTTATCAATTCCATCTAACCCCACTGAGTCACAGCTAACCATGGCCAAATACAACTTGTGTAAAATGAATATAACAAAAGTTGTACATTGTCATTACTTCTTTGAGATATGTGTGGCGATTTTTTTTAACTGTTTTTATAATTTTTCTTGTAAATTTTTTGCAGACACTTTGCGGAACGTTTTAAAAAAATACATAAAATAAAACCATGCTATTATTTTTAACCACTTATTTTTAAGTATTTTTCCCAACGGTTTCGACAAGTATCTCGTTATCTTTAGGGATTGATATATCCCTGAAAATGACAAAGCGCTTGTCGAAATCTGTTGGAGAAAAGTATCAAAATTTCAATTGGTGAAAAATTTTTTTTTTTTTTTTATTACTTAAAACGTTGTTTTTTAACACTCGAAATTCAGCTCATTAAGAAAATCAAAAATTTTCCACATAAAATTTTTAGAGGTTATATTATCTTCCATCTAAAATAATTCCTTGCCAAAAATGTTCATCCATGTTTAATATACTTAGAAGAGATTATTATTTTTTACAACAATTATCACATGTATTATATTTATTATGAACTAATTGGCTACATAAATATAAATATAAAATAAAAACATAAAAATAAAATAAAGGCCTACCATATACATAAAATATTACATTTTAATGTTAAAAGGGAATAAAAATCTAGTTTTGTTAAAAGTGTGTGTTTATTTGAGAAAAGCCTACTCTAGATGTTTTACACTCTACCAAATTATTTATTTAAAACGTTCTCATATCGACGATGTCCCTTCTTACTCGTAGACTAGTGAGGGATGATTCCGGGAGGTGGGTAGGGCACATTAGGGGAGGAAGTAATTTATATGTTCTGGAATAGTGATTCTCGGATTCGATAGACACGGATATTGATAGTTCTGTTCGGGCTTAACGTCTGCACATTACAGAATTTATAGTGCTGTGAGATGAAAGCTTAAATGTGGATAGATGCGAGAGAAATGCGACAGCGATGGTGGAGATAGGACCATTATACGTTTATTCATGTCTTTACTTGGGTATTATAAAGCGTTCACGTTTATCGGAGATGGTGCAACATTTATACAAATGTGGAGCATTTAGCGTATATGGCGAATCGCTCATAGGTAAGATATGTATATGTTTGTAAATATATATATATATATATATATATATATATATATATATATATATATATATATATATATATATATATATATATATATATATATATATATATATATATATATATATATATATATATATAGCACGCTCGGCTACCGTTCTGGAGGACCCGGGTTCGATTCCCAGGGGGGATAAGAATAAATATAAGTGATTTTTTCACTGTAATATTTATTCAATATTACCCTGGACTGGTACTTGAAGCGGAGGGCTGATCACCTTTCCTTCATGTGTAAACGATCAAGATAACACTGCGTTTATATGACGCAGTGCCCTATGCACCATTGGGGTGCGGATAAGGGTTTTATTATTTATTATATATATATATATATATATATATATATATATATATATATATATATATATATATATATATATATATATATATATATATATATATACATACCGTCAATATATTTTTCTCTTTCCTACAGAACATTTTTATGACAATGTAACTGGATTTTGAAACTCTCCTTATCGTTCATCGTTCACATTTTGAAATACCACTTTAAAATACTACTTCATGACTGTTTCAACCATTCTTTCATCAGGTCAACTGTTATCTCCAATTTACCTGATGATGGAATGTTTATTTCGAAACCGGTAGTCATGATTTTAAGTGGTATCATACAAAGTGAACGCAGGTGAAGCATTGTTTACAATGTGTTATGATATGAATGATAATTCATAATGATATACCAAATTATATTACATTCTTTTTTATGAAACTGTATATCGATGAAAAGATGGAAGGCAATTGGTAGTAGGATCAGCTAAGAAATTGAGGAGTATTCATGAAGCTCACTAAAAATATTGTCCTTTGTTATGATTAATAAAACTCAATTTTATAATTTGCATCAAAATATATCGAAGTTTTTTTTTCTCTTTTCGGAGAGTTAAGTATGTACCTACCATATACTTTATTTATTGTTTCGGCATTAACTTTGTGGTAAGACATGTTACAATGATTAAAGAAAACACTTCGTTTTTTACCACTTGAGTTTTATTATAGACTACATGTTTCAGAAGTTAAACTTCCATCATTCAGGTCTGTATAATAACTAAAATATAAAATATAAAATTGTTCTATAAATAAGGAGAGGGGAAAGTAAGGGGAAGGGGTAAGTCAAGGGACGGAGTTTGAAAACAAAGGAAAAATGGAAACAGACCTGAATGATGGAAGTTTAACTTCTGAAACATGTAGTCTATAATAAAACTCAAGTGGTAAAAAACGAAGTGTTTTCTTTAATCATTGTACCACATACTTGTTGAAGTAAGGATAAATTTAAAAATAAAATACACAATTATATGGACGTTGTATTTTTAATGCTTATTTTTATAATTTAATTTTACAACTACATTATTTTTAAATAAATTACTCAATATTAAATTGCATTATTGCAAAAAGCGTTACCGATTCTGTTTTCCTCTTCAAACGTTGGTGAGAAAGCCAATTTCTATCAAAATATTGTCGAATAGTAATTATTCACCTAAAAAGGAGTTGACTCAAAACCTTGTGTTTGACATTCACTACGTTAATATTGAATCAATTTTATGAAACGATAAGTTTTAATTGTCTTGCATACATTAAAATAAACACAGAATATACAATTTATTAAGTAAAGTTTGTATTTTGATAAAAGAATCGTATTTTATTGAATCATCTATCATTTTCAATTGAATTGAGTATCTACCTTCAATTCTTCTCCGAGCTAGTCTGTAGAATAATACATGTCCTTAATAAATCAATGTTAGTACTTGAGTTCGCTATGCAGTAGAATTTATTATAGAATCTGCAATATTTGTGTCCCTGATATACAGAACTATGTGAATCAGCACTTTTAGAGGGACGGATTTAGAATGACGTAAAATGTAACAATTTAATATTTTTGCTTTTTATTTTATTGACAAAAAAATATGATTTTTATTGTATTATGGTAAACAGAAAACAATAATTACAAATAAATAAAAACAATTTTTATAATTTATGCAAGCCTCTTTGGACGACACCGTTCAGATCTCCCGTTTCTATTTGCCTATTATACTTTCTCAGTCATTCTTCCGATATCCATTAAATTATAGTACTAGTAAATTATAGTAAATTATAGTAAATTATAAATTATAGAAAGAGTCTTTGCTTAATGACAGCTTTCTTTATTCCAACATAGATGGCTGTTGTGAACGCACTTGTACTGTTTCACAATATATCTAGGAGTTTCAAAAATTTTATGGTGTGGTTGTCAATCATGGGTAGAATTGGTGAATATTACACGTATGTAAAGTGATAAATTAACCAAGCCTATGACGTTCGTAAGCCCTATAAATGTCCAGACTTCCATATTTTTCTTCATCCATATTGAGATATCAATGTTGTGCGAGTGTTTTTCCTAGAATTTTCACTCATGAATTACATGAAATTATAGTAACTTTAAACATAAAGAGTAAATCCACTCACGAGTAGGCATAGGCTATAAAACTTAAAATGTTGAAGCCTGAGTAGGTTGATGATAAGCGGTGCTGCATAAGCCGGAGCTAGATTTCAGAGTCACTTGAACGTTAGGTAATTAAAAAAAATAGAATGTGCAAATGAAATAAAACGACGTATCTAATTGTGATCATGTGGAAGATGGCATTATATGGGATTAATAAACGTATATAACTAACAAACTAACCATCACACCACTTTCCTGATGGGGTAGGAAGAGAGAATAGTACGCCACAAAAATCTGTTTTTGCACACAATCTTGTCCTCGTCCACATTCATACAGTTTCTCATACATACACGCCAATCATTCTGACTCCTGATCTTACCACTTTCAAGTGTTTGAAACACTCGATCATGCCAAGTTCACCTCGATCTTCATTTGCTCCTTACTTGTACTGAATTAGTTAATTTAAGAGTGATTCGGTCACCCGATCTGTCCCTGGAATAGGACGACCATGCGTTCACTTAATCGCCGGGCTATAAATTACCGATTACACTTATTCCCCCACTCGCGTGGTTTTTACTGCCCCATTTTCATTATGGCCGAAGTAAATCATATGTCACATGTGCTCCCAGGTCTTGGGCCGTTAGAGCTCCTTTGTGGGGCCGTTTAGTGGCGCGGCTTAACACGCCGTTAGCGGAAATTGCCTCTAAGGTGAGCGACAAAAAAGCGAACGATAATTTTGCATTCGCATTATCGCGTTAAGTGTAGTGTGAACAAAATTCGACCAACCCTTACGGAAACTAATGATTCTCAAGCCATAAAATAAGATATTAAAGTTTCACTTAATCCAATTTCACAAGTTAACCCTTTTGTACAATTTTTTGTGTCATTTTGAGTCGGGTTGTTAGTGTCCCATGGTTAGTTACAAAAAATTACATTACATTACATTTTATTACAAAAATTCATTTCTGTAATAAAATCATATGAAAACATACTTAGAATCCTTACTTCATCCATATATATTATCTAAATATTAACTCGTGTGTCGGGTTGTTGTCCCGTGGTTAGTGTCACGGACTCTTGAGTCAGAGTTTCTTGGTGTGAACCCACTCTACACCAACTTGATACCTATTTCTAATAATGAGCGGCTTAGGCTCATAAAAATAGTTTGAAATTCAATTATTTTTGTTAATAATAAAAACACAAATATTTCTCTTTTATATTACATAAAATTAAAAAATTATTGTTACTAAAAGCTGTTTATTAAAGCTTTGAAAATTCCCAGACCTCCATATTTTCACCTCATTAGACTAATTAATATATGTTCAGATATCAATAAAAAACTTGATTAAATTATATTATTTCAGTTTTTTTTACATTTTATTTAATCATGGTTTTTTTCATATTTTTTATTTTTATTTTGATATTGAAACGATTGAAATGTATGACTAGATGTATGAATGTAAAGGAGGCGAGGAGTGTATGTCAGGACAGAAGAGTGTGGCATTCCATCCTTTCTGCCTACCCCTGCGGGGAAACGGCGAGATGGTAATAGTAGTAGTAGTTGAAACGATTTATAACAATAAAAATATTTATCATAAATTTTTCATACTATTTATAAGAAATTTTTGTATAAATAAAGTATAATATAATGTAAATAAAATATATGTATTTCGTAATATTTTTTTACGTAACTTGGAATTATTGTATAGTATCACGTGAATACAACAACAAAAATATTTGTTACAAATTTGAAATACTATTTATAACAATTTTTGTATAAATAAAGTATAATAGTAAATACAAAATATTTCGTAGTATTTTTTTACGTAGGTAACTTACGAAGGAATTATTGTATGGTATAACGTGAATACGTACCTATTGTATATAAGCCAAACTCGACGAAAATACTTCGAAACTCGAGAATGTTGCAATATGTTGTGACGAAGAATGTCAGAAGTTTAATGTGATAGGATATTAAAATCGGAGTCATTTCTTCACGTGCCTATATTTGAGGATGCTTTAGAATACGAAGTATGTACCAGACGTAAAGGAGTTATTTACTAAAATATTAGCCGAAATGTGAAAATCAGCAAAGCGTAATGCCCTTTGAATATGGTTTTATTCGAACACCCTTCGAGTTTTCTCGGCCTTTGCCCGTGTTTGTTTTCGTTTGCCTTTGTGTCTCGGCTTAGCCGGGAAACAAACCAGCCCTCCCGCACTGCCATCTAGCGTGAGTTAGTGGCACTTAAGCCGCTAATAAAGAGTGGCGAGACTAAAAGGGTTTCGGGCTTCTTAGAGGGAAAACGCTCGGAAAATCCCGCCATACGTGGGACCGCAGAATTATGAGGCTTTTATCTTTCCCTTATTACGTGGAGATTGTGTTTAGAGGGAGGGGGTGGGTAAGCTAGGCCATATGTGTAGTAAATGTGGAGATTATTAACACGGGGAAACGCGAATTAAGTGCGATAAATTCTGTTCTCACCTTGGTGTACACATACATGCATAAAGCTATGTGCCGCAGAAGTCACAGGAAGGGAGAATGTACATAAATACACAAAAGTTAAGAGTCCAGTTTTTAAAATCTAAGATTCACCAATAGATGTCTCTAGTGAAGTTCTAGTGATTCAAGAACAATTTCTAAATTAGTTCATATATATAGAACATCCAAGAATTTGAGTAGTGTGGTTGTCAATAATGAGTAGAATTGATGAATGATACACGTATGTCACTGTAAGTGATCACTTTGATCACTTAAACCAGCCTTTGACGGTCATCAGCCCCGTAAATGTCCAGACTTCCATATTCTCCTCATCTTTGATGAGATGTCAAAAAATACTTTAGTAAAAAAATAGTCCACATATCTCGTAACATATTTCAATTCAAGCATGAAGTAAATATTTTCATAAAAATATAGAGATATATATATATATATATATATATATATATATATATATATATATATATATATATATATATATATAAATATTTATATATATATATATATATATATATATATATATATATATATATATATATATATATATATATATAAATATGAAAATCATTTTTCATATTTTTTTATCAATATGTCATTGATATTTAAAGTTTAAGGTTGATGATTTGGTTCCGTGGAAAGTGTTATGGATTTCGAATTTGAGTTTCTGGGTTCGGATAGACTAAGATAAATCTTAATTAATGAAAATCAATGAAAATATTGCGTAGCGTTCCCTTTTCAGAAGTCCACAAGGTTCGGATTTGGGAATAAACGAGAACTTCTGAAAAAAGAATTATTGCATTAAGATATCATGAATATAATATAAATCAAACGTAAAAAACTGGCAGTTAATTATAAAACTGATAAATAGATATATGATTCAAATTACAAAAATTAAATTTGGCGACAGCTCGCATCCGATATCGTTGGTCGTTATTAAGTTTGACAGGCAAGGAAATGGTTTGCGCTTCATTAAACTCTTATTTCGGAAGGGAAGCTGTCATTTTAGATTTCGATTACTGTCTGTCGGGCACAAAAGAAAATACAATATCTGCTGATGCCTACGGCGAAAGCAATCTCCGGTTTTGTTCCTCGTCTTCCCGGCGGCCCCGACTGGGAACACCGTCGTGTAAATATGGGACTTCGCGATTGATGTTGACATATTCAAGTGTTTGTTTTGCAAAATACACTGTTAGAAGCGTAAAGATAGAGCATAGAGTTGCATGAATCAATATTTCAAAGCTAGTTGGCTCGAGACACAGTCGTGAAAGGGAGAAAAAAATACATGTAGTAGAGGCAATTTTGTTTTTTTTTGTTCGTCGTATTTTTGATATAAGAAATCCATTGTAGATATCTTTTAACATATTTATAAATGTGAGGTTACGCTACGTTATTTATTATGACTAATTTGAAAAAAAAATCTTTGTGCTTAAATATAAGTATAAAAAAATCTAAAATAACATTTAAAATATTAACTAAAGTCTTCTGTAGCACGCATTTTTACTTCTCATTTATTTAATGCATTTTCGCAAAAAATAACTTGTAAGTAAATTATATTTAAATATTTATATTTTTTTAACCGTGAGTAGTTTCCTTTGACTTTCAGACTAATTTTTACAGGTTGAGTAAACACGTGCAAAAAATATTACTGCTCAAGAAATTAATTTTTATGCATTTTGTCTGTAAGAGCCATAATCACTCACAAACAAGTTAAGGCTAATAGTTTTTTTTTATAAATATTTTATGATGAATTGTTTTAGCTGTCACTTTGTGGTACTATCCAGCAATTTTTAATTTTGGTTTTACTTGGTTAATACCAATATTTCTTAAAATCTAGCTTCACATTTCGTGTTTGAAAATTTTATTTTATTTTATTTGTTCGAGAATTGTAGAGCTTTACTTTGAAAAAAGTATATAAAAAAAATTGTTACATTAACAATAATAAACGTTACATTACATTATAAAAAAAGTAACATGTATATAAATAAAGCCAATGAAACAATTCTAAATTTATGTTAAAAATATCTATTAAAACATTAAGAGATAAAAATGATGCAAAAAGCGTCGAAATACTTGTTCCAATAGACTAAGAAATAGTGGTGTATAGCAAGTAAATTTTTTATTTAAAATACTTATAAGTATGTATTTTTACCATCCTAGGAAAGTTTGCTTTTTCTGTTTTAATGTCTTGAACACTTTCGATACTTATCGTGTTTTTTCAACGCAATAACTAAAATATCGATTTAAATGAGTAGTCATTCTTGTTTAGTAACGTGTTCTGTATCCGATAAAATCAGCCATCAATCAGAATTATCTTGACAGAACGAAAATACGATTACGTTAAATTAATCATTCATGACACTATTTATTTTGTTGAGTGTGTAATATCGATCACGAGTTATGAAGTAATAAACTTTCGTATCACTTACGATCATACTAACAATCTTACAATCAAATCGCGTTTTTTGTTAATTGATATACATACTTGCATTGGCTGTCCCAAGTCTCAATGCTATATATATATATATATATATATATATATATATATATATATATATATATATATATATATATATATATATATATATATATATATATATATATATATATATATATATATATATATATATATATATATATATATATATATATATATATATATATATATATATATATATATATATATATATATGTATCTTTAGTGTTAATCTTAAGTAAACAAAAGTTGTATGGGTACATTTTATTATCTTGAAATGTAAGTATGTTTTGGCTTCAATAATACTGTTGGGCAATAACTAGATCAGGGATGGTCTGATACTACCTTTGACTCGTGCTATTCAAAAATACTGAATATCTATATATGTAAAATTTCAGCCTTCGTACATTTGTGTGAAAGCACTATAAGTAGATCATATGTTTCATCGACATAGCGAGATGCTGATGATCTTTTTAATTAAAATTTAAGTAGTGGATGCAAATCATGGGTAGAATGGTAATTGTGACAAATGCGTAAGTTGATAAATCTATACATATTCCTACATATAATATGATTGGTATCATTTCTTTGAATTTGAAGATAAGATAATATTTAAATAAAAAATACAATAATAATTCTGTTTTTCTGAGATCGACTGTGAAACTTTACTTAGTACAAATTATTATTTTATAAATTTATATTTATTAGATGTTTATCTTATTTTATAAATAAATATCAATAAATGGTAGGCTGATTTGTTATTAAGATATCATAACATTGATGAATCGATAAATTCAATGCGTTTTATCGATTAAATATAACAAAATAATAATCATACTATCTACTTAATCGTTCCACTTAAGAAAAACTTTGGACTGCTGCTAAAACTGTTAAATATTTAGATGAAGTGGAGAAACCCAGATTTGTAAACAAGTATTTGGACATACCTACTCAAAATGATGTGATTAAAAATAACTGGTCAAATTACAAGCTGAGTACAAGAGCCATCTATGTTGGATTGAGAAAGCTTTTATTTAACAGAGACCTTTTTGTTGGATGTATGTATGTATGTTAGATCCGATCCTCGGATTATTTTTTCAGACTAGGAAACACCTGAAAACAAGATTTCTATTTTTTTTTGCAGCTTATAATTTGATTGACAACATCTTGAACGTGTCCAAATGTATGATGAGATGCCTGAATGTATGAAGAATGAAAAGAGTCTGAAAGAATTTAAAATTTAAAATTGAAGTTATTTGACCTACGACCGGGTTTCGTCGTAACCGACATCATCAAACTGGTACGACGGTCAAATAAAATTTATGTGGAAAAAATTATAAGTTTGGTTGTTATTTTATTCTATGGAACCTTAAAATATTGCGAATGAGATTCTGTGTACAATGGAAACAAAATGGCGTTGAAAGTCGAAATATAGCGCCGCTCGAGTGTCGGATTGCAAACGTTGCATGCAAACAGTTGACTTATTGCCCTATAGGGGTCATAGATAACACTTTCGTGCATGAATTATGTTAGATCCCGTGGCAGATAAATCAATCAAGCGTCAGGTTGGCGTGACATGCTTGGCGCCTTGTTCCGGATTACGAGCGATGAAAAATTACTGAATCACGCCATTTTCAGATTAGGAGCGATAAAACACAGGGTTAGCGCCACCTACAATAACTTCATACAACAGTTTTGGAATAGCTGATGCTTAATCGCGCTAGTAATGGTTCTATATCAACTTCTAACCCTTTGAGCCAACAAATTCCTTATACCATACCTTCAAACATTGAGACTTGAATCGTCCAACATAACTTCATACAGCAGTTTCGTCATACCTGATACCTAATTGCGCTAGTAACGTTTCTATATTAACAACTAATCCTTTGAGTCAACAAATTCCTTATACCATACCTTCAAACTTTGAGACTAGTCCAACATAACTTCATACAACAATATCGTCATACCTAATTCCTAATCGTACTAGTAAACGTTCAATATTAATTAAGTAGTTGTGGGGTTAGTAGACTTTGAGTTAACAAATTCCTTATTGCAACCTTACGTTAAAACTTTGAAACTGATGTATACTAACATAAAACTTCATACAACAGTTTTGGAATAACTGATCTCTAATCACGCTAGTAATGATTCTATATCAACTACAAACCCTTTGAGCCAACAAATTCTTTATTGTAACCATACCTTCCAACTTTGAAACTGATGTAGACTAACATAACTTCATATAACAGTTTCGAAACAACTGATTCCTCAATGATCGTACAAGTAATGGTTCTATCTCAATTACTAACCTTTGGAGCCAACAATTCTCTAATTATAAGCATACCTTAAATTGTTGTGATTGAAACAGTTTTGTTATATTTAATTCCTAAGCGCACTACACAGTAATCGTTCGATATTAAGTACTAACCCTTTGAGGTAATAAATTCTTTACTGTAACCATAACGTAAAACATTGAAACCTGATTCCTAATCGTACTAGTAATGATCCAATATCAACTACTAACCCTTTGAGATATATTTTTTTATTGTAACCATGCCTTAAAACATTGAGTCTGTGAGCATCAATTTTATTATTAATTTTATCAAACTTAAAAGATATCTTTATTAATCGTATTCGGTTTTTAATTTGTATTAAACTTATAATTGATTTTATTTTGAGTGTATCCAAATCTTTGTTCTCAAATCTGAGCTTGTCGCTTAGATGTATGCATCCAATTTTTTTCATATCACAAGTTGAAATTCACTTTTCAAAATCGCCTTCAGAAATGAATTAGTAAATAAAAAGCAACATTTCACTAAAATTCCGCTAAAAACACGATGTTTTGAAAAAGAGCATATAACGCCGTGCTTTTTATCAGCTTTAAACGAAAGAAAACAATGTTTTTGACATTGATAAAAATAATTTAAAGTTTTCCAAATTGATAAACAATAATCCAATTATTAAAAAAATGATTGAAAAAACGTGTTTTTACAATACCGATGTGATTGTGAAATATTTAGAACACGATGGCAGTGAATTAATCAGTTCATTAATAAACATATCACTTTTAAAGATAAAGTGAAAAAATATAAGGAAAATGTAACAATTTTCAATGTTTTTGTGTGTGATTTAGTTATACGTATTATAAATCGTCGACATTTAATTTATTACCTACATTATTTGCGTGAATTATTTACACAGTAAACAGTTTGATAAACTAGTTGACACGAAAACGATTAATCATATTTCATAACCGAATAACATTGGAGGTCTGTATTTATATTACTTAAGTATATGGATATACATTTTTTTTCAAATGTTGTTGACAAACGTTTGCTTGTTGATAAAATTGATATCATATATAATTTATCAATAAAAAGTCTTCAATATAATAATCTATGAATTTCAAAAGATTTTTTAAATATTTAAATTTAAAGTAATAAAGTATTTCCCAAAATATGTTTATATATATATATATATATATATATATATATATATATATATATATATATATATATATATATTTATATATATATTTATATATATATATATATATATATATATATATATATATATATATATATATATATATATATATATATATATATATATATATATATATATATATATATATATATATATATATATATATATATATATATATATATATATATATATATATATATATATATATATATATATATATATATATATATATATATATATATATATATATATATATATATATATATATATATATATATAAATATATATATATATATATATATATATATATATATATATATATATATATATATATATATATATATATATATATATATATATATATATATATATATATATATATATATATATATATATATATATATATATATATATATATATATATATATATATATATATATATATATATATATATATATATATATATATATATATATATATATATATATATATATATATATATATATATATATATATATATATATATATATATATATATATATATATATATATATATATATATATATATAAATATATAAATATATATATATATATATAAAAATATATATATATAAATATATATATATATATATATATATATATATATATATATATATATATATATATATATATATATATTTATTTATTTTTATTTTTAAGGAATAACCCGCAAAGCTTCTACTTTAGATGCTTGTCTGCAGGTAGGATAGTCAGGATAGGGAAGGTTAAAGTGAAAAATACATCACAAACACCCAGACCAATTGAAAATAAATCTTTTTTGTATGTGTGTGTGTGTGTGTGTTTGTAAATTGAACTTTGATTAAATTAAAATTAAAATAATGTGATTAAAAAAAGGATTGCTGTTCTTATAAAGAAATGCAAAAATATAAATTCTTTTGATGACTAAAATTTTTTCTTTTAATTCTTCCAGGCTCAAAGATACATAGGGCAATAAATATTATCGATATAAGCGTTATCTTCATCATTAACTTAAAAATTAAAAGATAATATTTTTTTAAATATGGATGTTTAAATTGGTAACAGCACAATATTTTAGACAAACTCACCATTATGCCGTTTCTCCGCAGAGATAGGCATCGAGAAAAGAATGCCTCACCAATCTGTCTTTGTAAGCAATCTTCGCCTTATCCACATTCCTGCATCTCCTCATACAAACTTATACTTGCTTGATCATGCCAAGTTTTCCTCGATCTTGCTCTCCTTCTTTTGCCAACCACATTCGCCTCATAAATTTATGTTACTGTTATACATAAACTGTCTGTAAATTGTTATACATAAAACTGATTCTGTAAATAAAGATTGTTTAGTGAAAAAAGTTATTGATGCCCTTAAATTGAATGGAAATAATCGTCAAAAAAAATAATAAATCAACTATCCATGTATAAGTCAACGACTAAAGATAGGTAGGATTATTGAAACGTCAAATACGTAAAAATGGGTTATCTTGTACCTTGTACATATTTCATATTTGAATAGGAATACCTGCTTTGGTCAAATTAATACAGACAAATAAAACACAATAATTTTTGTTATATTTATGAAAAAATACCATGTTACGTTAAAAATACCTTTCTGAAATGTTTTTCTCGGTCTTCCTTTTCTTTTAAAATTTTCCCCGGTCTTCCTTTGCTTCTTTTACTAAATAAATTCGCCTCATAAATTTGTTTTAGCGTTCTTCCTTCACACATTTGTTCCACATGTCCAAACCATCTTTCTTACTCCTTTATTAATATTATCGATATTGCTTTCACATAATACATATCAAAATCACAATCAATATAAGATGAACACTTAAAACAAAACATAAGAAAATAAAAGACTATCCTTATTATCCATTGTTTACTTTGTGTAATACCACTTTTATAAACACTTATTTGTGACTACCGGTTCTTCCGACTAACTAATTATTCCAACATCAGGTCATTACAATAAAATTATTACGGTTTGATATTTGTATAAAAATAAATATTTTGAAAAAGAGAAAGAAGACAAAAAGTAAATGCACAAGTAAAGTGGTATTACACAAAGTCAACAATGGATGATAAGGAGAGTGTTTTATTACCATACCACAAAGTTATCAATGCTTTTACTACTACTACTACTACCATCACGCCGTTTCTCCGCAGGGGTAGGCAGAAAGGATGGAACGCCACACTCTTCTGTCCTGATATACACTCCTCGCCTCCTTCCTTCACATCCATACATCTAATCATACATGCCCTCCGATTATGCAGACTTTTGACACCGCCATATTTAAGGTTCTGATTGAGCTGATCGTGCCAAGTCTTTTTCGGTCGTTCTCGTTCTGTTTCCCCGCTTACATTCTCCAAATGTATTTTCTTAGTCATTCTCTCACTATCCACCCTCTCCTCATGTCCATACCACCGTAAAGAACTCTTCTTAATCTTTTAAATTATTCCTTGTTTAGCCTTATATTCGTTTCTTATATCTTCTTTTTTAATTCTGTCATACAATGATTTTCCACACATTCGTCTGAGGGAGCGCATCAATGCGTTTAATATACAAAATAAAAAAAAAAATAACGCCGAGAAGGTTTTTTTTAATTCGAATTTTGGGTGGTTGTATAGTGGTCAACGACTGTACATCATCCATAAATCGACACCCAGCCCTTTCAAAATATTAGTGCGTTTCCGCCGGGTCACATTAAACATTTAAAAGGGCCATATTTCACGTCGCCATTTTAAATTGAAACAACGAAAACATGAAACTCCGACCCGACGTACACACACACATGTACATTCAACAAGATTGATCACTCGGGCATGACAGGCTAATATCAAATAATGCCCCGCTACCAAATATATCATTTTTATCTTCACCTTTATACGGGGGATGGTCTCGATGTAGTCGAACCAGTGCAAGATGACCCCTGACATTACCAGTCTGGGACAAATATATGTCGAATTTATTAATGCAAGAATAATTTCGGTATTAAAATGAAAACTTTATATTAAACTAACTAACTAACCATCAAGCCGCTTCTTCACAAGGGTAGGCAGAGATAATAGAACGTCACACCACTCTGTCCTTTCAAACATTCTTCGCCTCTTCCACGTTCATGCATCTCCTCATACATACCCGCCGATTGTTTCGACTCCTAACCTGACCACTTTCAAGTATTTAGCATACTTGATCGTGCAAAGTTTTTCTCGGTCTTCCTCTGCTCTTTTTTCCAATTACATTCGCCTCATAAATTTGTTATACTTTTACTCTATATTCGATGTATGTACCTTTAAATTTATATTCGATGTATGTTTTTTAGTTATGTTTACCAGAGATGCAACAGCTACTGACTACCATTTTAGAGGCCCCTAGGTCATATTGGCTGAGAAGTATAGATATAACACATTTAAAAAGGTTATTTTCTTAAACGGGAAATATAAACAAAGTGAAAAAAGAATTTTATATGAAACAAGAGGAAAACTAAGGTTGCAAATAATATAAAAATTAAATTTAATAACATAAATAAATTTTAAAAGGCAGAGAGAACGGAACGCCAAACACTTATCTATACGACATAAAGTCATAGTTTCCTTTATATTTATACATCTTGTGATACTGTATTTTATTTTGTATATGAATAAAAGCCATCAAATAAATTATATTAAATTCATGTTTGTTGCGATTTGTTAATTTATAGTTAAATTTAAAAAAAGTAGTGATCCAATCATACCTGTATGTGTTAATATTTTATTTTAATGATATTTTTTATCATTATTATTCATAAGAACAGAACAAGGAAACCCAAAAAAGACTTGGTACAACAATATAAATCAGATATATTATTTCGAGAAATAAAAATACTTTGTGTTCTGATCCACTCACATTTTTATTAACCAACTAGTTTCGGCAGCAACCTGTTGCCCTCTTCAGGGTTTAATTTATCACTTTTTATTTCTCGAAATAATATATCAATATGATCCACCAAGTTAATACTTTCAATATTCAAAACATATAAATCAGAACCTAAAATCTCGTTGTATCAAAAGTTTACGTGACTGGAGAGCATGTGTGCTTAGATGTGTGGATGTGAAAGAAGCTAGGAGTGTATGTCAGAGCATACGAGTGTGGCGTTCCATCCTCTGTTAGTGGCAGTAGTAGTAGAATTAGGGAATCAGAAGCAAAGTGTGACGAATTCGTTTTAATTCCCTTTGCGTCAGGCGTCAATTTTCACTGTGTTTATTATATCATATACAATATCCTGTTGTATCCGTAACAGTTCGAAGCAAAACTCAACTCGACACAGAATTTATGGCATATGAAATATGATGTATTGTATTGCATCGTACAACTGTGCGGATGTTTATGTTTGGAGTTTAACGCGATACTGAGTTCAAAGCATCGAGGTTATGTCGAATTAAAAAAGGGTAAATATATTATTAACGTGTTCTGTTAAAGGACATTTTTATTACCTTTATATCCTGACTCATTTTGATGTGCTACATATATGTGCTGGATAATAAATTAAGCTTTGTTGAATGTATGGACGCGGTAACATAACCGTCTGCTGTTATATTGAGGTAGAGATTGGAATTACTTAGCAAACCAGTGGAATGGTTTAAAAAGAAAAATAACACTTTACAATATTAAATGTCCAAATATTTGCTCACAAATTTAACGTTTAATTGAAATTTGAAAATCCTGTTTTCAGGCGTCTCCTATGACGTAAACTAATTCGGAAAGGATACATCAATATAAATAACTCCTTATTAAGCATGATTTTCAGTCCTGACTTCCTTATTCTTCTATGATGTCAACTTATACGTCTCCTATGATGTAAACTAATTCGGAAAGGAAACATCAAAATAAATATTTTTTTATTAAGCATGATTTTCAGCCCAGACTTCCTTATTCCTCTTCATCTGCGTTGAGATATCAATATAAATTAACACTCCTCGGTGAACAGTGATGCAGTGCCCTATGTACCGTTGGGTGTGGATAAAGACCACAAGAAACACAGGCCACAAGGCCTAGACCAAGAAGAACAAGTAGAAGAAGAAGAAATCTTTTTTAAAGATATTTATGAACTCATTATTAATTTTTTGACATCTCATCAAGGATGAAGAAGAATATAAGTCTAGGCATTTACGGGGCTGACGACCGTCATAGGCTGGTTTAAGTGATCACTTTACGCACGTTAACATTCACCAATTCTACCCAATTATTGACAACCACACTACTCAAATTCTCGGAAGTTCTATATTTATGAACTGATTTTGAAACATTGTTCTTGAATCACTAGAACTTCAGTAGAGACATCAATTGGTGAGATGAAAAGAAGCTTTTTATTGAGCAGAAACTCTTTTATTAGTATGTGAGGTCCGAATCCTGGATTAGAATCACATACATGAGAAACGCCAGAAAATATCATTTTCATTTTTATTATTTAAGCTTATAATTTGATCAGATAATTTATTCACATCATTTTTGGACACACTCAAAATGTTGTGAATTCATTATTTTTTAACTGTATTTTCAGTCAAAATATTTTGTAACACGATCTCTGAAATATTGCGTCTAATAATAATTTAGCAGACATTGTGTTAAGGAGACGACAATGAGATCAGTTATGTTTCACTTAGGGTTACAAAAGCCATACAGCTGTCCGAATCGTCCCGTCCGCAGACCTGCGTCCTGGGTCCTGTGTCCTGTCGTGATAAATGGTGTCGATGGCGTGCCGTCGCGCGATAATGGTCCTTGTGTGAGTGCTTTATTGTGGACGTGTCAGCCGGCGAGAGCTGGACGAAAGTGGCAAACGGATCGTGCGAAGGGTGAATCAAATAGCTAGTCTTTTGTACCCGTTCTGAAAATACGTGAGAAATAATTCCGTGGCGGCTACGTGTTGAAAGCCATCTAACGGTGAGGTACTAGTCGGTTACTTGTAGCGAGATCAATGGAGGTAGGGGTAATCAAAGATGCTGTTTGATACGACACGAAGGCTTTATAATGAATTACATAAAAAATTAACACATTTGTTTTACATTATTTTTTGACATTATTTTTTGATCAAAGACGAAGAAGAATATGGAGAATATAGAGAAATATAGAGTAGAATATGGCCTCTGTGTTGGACGAACCGGGTTCAATTCCCATTGGAGGGCGAAAATAAATATTAGTGATTTTACACTCCAATATCCATAGGCTGGATTAAGTGATCACTTTACACATGTGTAACATTCGCCAATTCTACCCATTATTGACAACCACACTACTCAAATTCTTGGAAGTTCTGTATATATGAACCAATTTAGAAACCTTGTTCTTGAATCACTAGAACTTCACTAGAGACATCTATTGGTGAAATGTAAGGAAGATTTTTATCAAGCAGAAACTCTTATATTAGTAAGTGAGGTCCGAAACCTGGATTACATCACACACATAAGAAACGCCAGAAAATACCATTTTAAATTTTTATTATTTAAGCTCATAATTTGGCCAGATAATTTATTTACAACATTTTGAGTGTGTCCAAATACTTGTTCGCAAAATCTGGATTATCTCCAATTACAGGAGTTAACTTCATATTATTTTTTGACATCTCTTAAAAGATAAAGAAGAATATGGAAGTTATAATATAAGACTTCCATATTCATCTTCATCTTTGATGAGATGTAAAAAAAATAATATGAAAATAACTCCTGTAATTGGAGATAATACAGATTTTGTGAACAAGTATTTGGACACACTCAAAATTTTGTAAAAACTTTTTTTATGGCACTTTTTTAAATTTTATTTCATTTTACACGACTAGTTTCGAAAACTGCAGATGTTTTTGTCGACAGGTGATAACAAAACCATTATATCATTATAATGTTACACTTGAGGCTTGCACACTTCACCCCTAGGTTAAGAATAAATTTAAAAATGAATAAATAACTTGTCCTCCTTTTTTCCACCTCAAGCGTTTCAAAATTCGATCTATGAAGTATGTCAGCCTCTTAGATTCATATGACATATCGTTCACTTCTTTCAAGAACGTCATAAATCAAAAATCGTCAATTTTCAGTTGTACATGATTTTGGAATGCCCAGAAAATGTACTATATCACAGAAAAAATGGCATATTTTTAACTAAATGTTTACCCACACAGGGCAGAAAGTGTTGTTTTTGTATTTTGAAGAAAAGGTATTTTTTTAATATACTTAATATTTTTCAAATGGATAAAAAACTTTCAGGTTTTTTCTAAAAAGATCTGCTGCACAGTGTAAAGTTTAATAAGTGGCTTGATATTTATTTTTAATACATTGTAGTATATTTTTAAACTTTGTTTTTTGATTTGTGACGTTGTTGAAAGGAGTGAGCGATATGCATTATCAACATTTTAAATACTATAATAGTACAGCGGTCATGTCAGAAGTTAGAATAAGCGGCTGATATATATGAGGAGATGCATGAATGTAGGAGAGGCAAAGATTGATTGCAAAAACATATTAGTTTGGCGTTATATTCTCTAAACATAGTAAAATCCAGAAATGGTGAATAGAGTTTAGGACGCACTCAAAATGTTGCAAATAGTTTTCAGTAATTATTATATTTTGACTTATACCTACCCTTATTAAACTTGCGCGCGCATTTGTGTCTATTTATATTACTGTGTAACAAAACACAGTATAATCCTAGTTTTTGTTGAGTTATAAAAAAAAATAATCTGAAGTTTACTTTATAACGGACTCGTTATAAAGTAAACTTCAGTTTATTCACCGCTCTTGTGAACACATACAAATACAGAATACATCTGATCATCATATCGTAGTCATACAGGAGAAAGTGACCAAGTATATTTTTTTACAAAAACGTGATCATTGACTATTTTGATATCTTAATAGCTTAATATTGCCCTGAAAAAATCCCAAAGCGATTTTAAACTTGGAAGTATATTAATATTGACTTGTTAAAAATGACTATCTGCATTGATGTTTATTTTCTTGACAAGCAAAAGTGATTTAAATGGCCCTCCTGAACATTTTACGTTTTGGTAGTTGGTCACTTTCTCCTGTACGACTACGATATATGATACGTCATGTAAGAAATCATCTCTCATTGATTGAGCATCAATCTCGGGTTTCAATCAAAACAGGCTTGAAACGGGCAGAATGATGAAGGCATCTTCGGTACTATGTACGTATTGTAGTACCTACCGCAGCCAAGGATTGGCTAATGCTTGATTCACTAAGGTAAAAGATATACGTCATGCCTCACGTTTCAAAAGACAGGGGTCGTTGAATAATCTTACTTAAAAAAATATGAGTTTATGGTTATGAATTTTTTTTGTAATTTCTAATTTAAAAAAAGGGTTTTTAATTGAACTTATGAACACCATTTGATACATTTCATGACTGTCTACAAGCATGATATAGATTTTTTTACATATAATATATTAACCACCTTTATTAATCCCATATAATGCCATTTTCCACATAATCACAAATAGATACCTCGCTTTTTTTTCATTTGCGCATCATTTTAAACTTTTAATAAAAAATATATTATAAATTAATGTAGCTCTTAACCTTCAGAGCTATGTGCTAGAAAATAATAGAGATAGTAAAATTTAAATGGATTGGTGGTGAATACTAGTAGTGAGGATAAACCTTTAATTTTTGGAAATAATTTTAATTGCAACATCACAGCATCTGTGAATTTAATAATGCATTATATCTTTTAAAATATCTTTTCCTTATAATTTTTTGACATCTCATCAAAGATGAAGAAGAATATAGAAGTCTGGGCATTTACGAAATAATTAGAGATAACCCAGATTTTGTGAACAAGTATTTGGACAAATGTTGTAAATCTTTTCCTTAGTTGTTTTGTTCTTTCCCATCAAATAATATTAAACACTTGTTTTATACTAACATATTCAATTTTAAATCGCGTTGTAACTGCGAGAAGTCTAAGAATTAGAATAAGAGAACATCGCCGTGGACTAACAAGTAATTATTTTTCGGAATTTGCAAATCATATCATGGAAACTAACCACTCATTTGACTCTCATACACTTAAATTATTACACTCTGTTACAAATAAAGGTCAAGTCATGAATAATTTAGAAAATTTAGAAATACATTCAAATTTAAATTCAGATAAAACAATAATTAATAATATACTGTTTCAAAATACGTCACCATTATTACCAATGTTTCCTTTTACAAAAAATCTTGTTTCTTAACCCCCCTCCCTATATTTATTAACCTTTATATACACCTAAATATATTCTTGAAAATATCTGTCGTTTTAGAAACTAGTCGTAAATAAAAATAAAACTCGATAAAGTGGTATATTCAAGTGTTCAATTTTAATAAAATTGTAATAATTCAATAATTAATCATTTTCAGTTACGAAATTAAACATTTTTTAAGTATGTATTTTTTTCTTCAGAAATTGTGTATAAATGAAATAAATATTCCAATAAAAAATCCGGTTATGTGGCCGATTTTCCTGCCCTGGTTACCGTGAAAGGTAATGATTGATGAGTTAGTATTTTTATGTAAAGAGGTCTGTTCACTGATGGAATGGTGATTCATGGTTTGACGTTTTGGGCACAAAGTAATAATATGATTAAATATGGGATCAATAGGTTAGCTCATAACCGATTGGCTGAGGTACACATGTGAAAGAACATGTTATTCTGTAGTACGTTCACGAGGTCACAAGCGTGAGTTTGAGTGATTTTTTTGACTTTCACTAGTCAAAAATGATTTTTAAGTGCACAGATATTTTTGTTATTTGTTTACATAATTGAATTCAGGCAAAATGAAGTAATTTTTAAAATTTAAATATAGATATTTTTTTACATTTTTGACATCTCAGAAGAAGAATATGGAAGTCTGGGCATTTAAAGGGCTTACGACCGTCGTAGGCTTGGTTAAGTGATCACTTTACACACCTGTAACATTCATCAATGCTTCATCCATTTATTTTGTTCACAATCTTCACAATTTATTACTGTGGTTATTGATAACTAAACTATTATTTTGTTAAACTCCTTGATATATTGTGACACAGTATACGTGTGTTCATAACATCCATCTACATATGTTAGAATAGGGAAAGCTTTAATGAAGAAAAGACCCTTTGTATTTGGATGCATGGTCCGAATCTATATTACATTCACATACTTGAGACCCCGCCTGAAAACATGATTTTCAATTTTCCATGCAGCTTATAATTTTACCAGTTATTTTATTTACAACATTTTGAGTATGTCCTAATACTTGTTCACAAATATGAATTTTCTCCGATTAAGAGTTATTTTTAACATTTTTGTCATCTCAACAAAGATGAAAATTCTATTTATCATGTATTTTGAGATGTCATAAACGTAAAAATGATGTTTGATCGTTACGTTATTTATAACGAGAATAGACAAAAATATATTGCCAAGTATGCATTAATGTTTACGAGTAAAATGATTAAAAATCAATGATGTATCGATTGACGGTCTATTAATTTCATGATCGATTAATTAATTCTACTAGAAAATCAATCGATTATTGATTATCTGATGGTTTCTTGCTAAATGAATTAAGATTGAAATCTAATCAATCATTGCGACTAATGACTCTAAATTTCAAGAAAATCTCAAGGTATATTACGAATATAAATAATAATAATACTTTTTATTTATTCTTTGTAAAGGAAATTTATCATTTTCGTTAAAAAATCATTATTATAATCAATTCTTCTTTTGAATAGCTATATATGTAACATTAAAGGCGGAATATTTAATAGTCCGCTACTTAATTTTCTTAAAATCCAGGTTACATTTAATCTTTTCGTAGTATTTATTTTTCTTCTGAATAAATATATGGTTTAAAAAAAAGAGTGAAACTACACATGTGCTTCTTGTGCAGCCGGTCACGTACTAATGTGTTATATTTGAGGATACACCCTGAAAACATTAAGTTTTTTGTAAAGAAAATATTCTTTTGTTTGCACTTCTATTGCGTAATCCAACATTTTTTCTGAAAAAACCCATCTCTTCGTCAGTAAAATCACAACACTGACATGAAAACAATACAATACACTACAACTTCAGTACTATTCAGATACTTACACTTTAAAAAAGACTAATCACCTGCGTTGTTAGTCCATCCAATTGCAAACATGCACGTAGCCCTATATAGAGATGAATCATACAAGACAGATGATAACACGGAAAGATTTGTGAGTCATATCCTCAATAAGTATGTTATAGAGTGAATTAACAATAATACCACCCATTAATCAAGATTAAATCGTCCATTACTTTTTTTTATAAACTTGCAGATAAATCAATCATAATAAATCCTTAATTACGTAAAAAAAACATTTGGGGTCTGAAACTTTATTTGTCGAGTCATTATTCTATCTCATCGTTACTTAATGAGATCTCTAATTATTTGGATATGAAAAAGGGTATGTATCAGATCTGAGCTTTATTTATACGTATATACTGTCTATTTTCCTGTCCAATAATTTCTTGACTTGTTATAGATTGTAATACCATCGTATTATTTCTATTCTTTTTTAGTCGTGACTGTGCAGTATGCGGTTGTGTCCTTAAGGTAAAGATATTATAAGGGCGATGTTTCTATATTTCTGACTACTGACATTTACACAGGGCTGGATTTACTATGTAAATATGGTCTGGAATATTCAAAGTGCCATGAAGATGACCCCTGTAATAGAACTTGGGTAAAGTAAATAATGCACAGGTTTACCCAAAAAGAAATTATTAAAAAAAAAAAAGTTATAATAATAAAGGATATGACTACATCATAAAACTATTATAGATCAGAAGTATTTACCTGCCTACTCAGGACTCGAATCTGGAACATTCGGATTGAGCAGACTGGTCTTTATATGAGCATTTTTACCATCGCTTTGTTCGTAGATAAATATGTGAGAAATATAGATATATCTGAGTGAAAAAAAAATTAATTTAATTTTTATTTTCTACAGTTGTTTCTAATCATAGAATAATCTAAAAACGAAGAAAGTAAAACTTTTAAACTATTGGACATTTATCATTCTTGATCAAAAATCTTCATTTAAGGAAAATTTATTCTAAACAAAAAGACTTAAAATTATAAAATTATAAAAGACAAAATTATAAAAATCAACTAAACTAACTAATCATCACGGTAGACAGAGAGAATAGAACGCCACACCAATCCATCTTTGCAAACAATATTCGGATGTTCCACATTTACACACGCTGATTATTCTGACTCCAGAGCAGACCACTTTCGAGTATTTGCAATACTTGGCCAAGTTTTACTCGTCTCTTCCTCTTAAAATTTTATTTTAGTTAGATAATCTTAGTAGTTAAATATTTAATAAAAGGTTATTTGGGTCTAATGGGCTTTAATTCAGAGCTCAAAGCTAAATCCGGTCCTGAGTTCTAGAAGTGATCATGGTGATCAGAGAAGCCGAATGTTCAGGAGCGGTGGCTTTGTTGATTTGTACCAACAAGTCGTGACGAATCGGAACCAATCGACTGTGTCCGCGACTCATTGCCGAATTACAATCATTTACGTATAGCCTGTCAATCTCAAACTATGGGAAGCATTTATTATTTAGAAAATATATATACATTTACCATATTTTGAGTGTCTGCAAATCTTTGTTCATAAATTTGTATTTGGTCCACATACGAGTATTTTTTATTGTTATCTCAATACAGATGAAGAGGAATATGGAGGTCTTGGTACTTGCAAGGATAAAAATCAGGTTTTCAAAGCGTTTGTAAAATATATATTTATATTATAAATATATATATATATATATATATATATATATATATATATATATATATATATATATATATATATATATATATATAAATATATATATATATATATATATATATATATATATATATATATATATATATATATATATATATATATATATATATATATATATATATATATATATATATATATTTATACATATATATATATATATATATATATATATATATATATATATATATATATATATATATATATATATATATATAAATGTATTTTTTTTTACAATCCTTTATACAAAAGTATAATACAGTTTAATTTTATACATTATTATATTTTTTTTAAGAACGCCTTACATAGCCCGTGAGAAACTTTTGAAATTTGAGTAGGTGAATGTAGATGAATATGTGGTGAATGGTGAATGTTACAGTGTATTAAGTGATTACTTAAACTAGTCTATGACTGGCCATAAGACCTGTAAATACTTACGGTTCCATATTCTTCTTCATCTATGTTGAGATAAAAAGTATGTAATCGGTATAAAGGTCCTATTGAAATCACTCTCATGTACCTACTCACCGCCTATGAGAGTGTAGCATTTCATACATATCAAATTAAGCTTCACTTGATAACACTTATCTAGTTATACGTAAACGTAAGTATAATATTATGTTGAAATATAATCGTGAAAATGAAAGAAAGTTGAACCACTAGCAACAATATGATTTCTTAATTATGGTAGCACTACTTGAATTTCTTAACACAACAAATGGAAGTAGTTGAGAAATGATGTGGATGCGTATTTATAAAAATTAAATAGTAATTTGGTATGATAAAGTATCAAATAAACCGTTTAAAAATAGTGGATATTACTACTACTACTACTACTACCATCACGCCGTTTCCCCGCAGGGGTAGGCAGAGAGGATGGAACGCCACACTCTTCTATCCTGACATACACTCCTAGCCTCCTTCACATCCATACATCTAGTCATACATGCCCTCCGATTACGCAGACTTTTGACACCGCCAGATTTTAGGTTCTGATTGATCTGATCGTGCCAAGTCTTTTTCGGTCGTCCACGTTCTGTTTTCCCTCTCACATTCGCCACATATATTTTCTTAGTCATTCTCTCGCTATCCATTCGCTCCACATGTCCATACCACCGCAAAGAGCTCTTTCTAATCTTTTCAATTATTCCTCGTTCAGCCTTACATTAATTTCTTATATCATCGTTTTTAATTCTGTCATACAATGATTTTCCACAAATGCGCTCCCTCAGACAAATGTGTGGATATTAACTGCACGTCTCTAAAAGTCAATAATGTGTAGTTACATGGGTGAATTATAAACAGATATTCGATAAACGTGAATGATTAAATTCTGTAAATGGTGCAAAAAGCTGATAGCTATTTTACCATTAAATTGGATCATATTGTAGGTTTTCTCTTATGTTGTGAAACGCTATTGATGAACGTACCGTCACTAATGCAGTTGGTCGGTATTTGAAAAAATATATAATTCTCAATAAGTAATGGTTGTCACGCGGTCATCTATTCAATTCGGCGGCAAAACTTTTCATTGGCGGGAATATTTTTTTCTATTTTTGTAATAAGTTTATACACCTACCAGATGTAATGTAACATCTTCATTAATATTTTTAATAAAATGTAACATTTTCATAAACGATGAAGAAGAATATGGAAGTTTGGGCATTTACGGGGCTTACGACCGTCATAGGCTGGTTTAAGTGATCACTTTACACACGTGTAACATTCACCAATTCTACCCATTATTGACAACCACACTACTCAAATTCTTGGAAGTTCTATATATATGAACCAATTTAGAAACTTTGTTCTTGAATCACTAGAACTTCACTAGAGACATCTATTGGTGAGATGTAAAGAAGCTTTTTTATTAAGCAGAAACTCTTATATCAAAAAATAATATGAAAATAACTCCTGTAATTGGAGATAATCCAGATTTTGTGAACAAGTATTTGGACACAATCAAAATGTTGTATTTTCATAAACATTTAAAATAAAATGTTACATTTTCATAAATATTTTTAATAAGATGTAATATAGTACTCTCCTTATCATTAATCGTTCACCTTGTGTAATACCAATTAAAAACTCTACTACATGAATACTGGTTTCAGAATAACTGTTCAATCATCAGGTCAAATATGGACTGTAGTATACATATTGTTGTCAATCATGAGTAGAATTTTGAATATTACACGAGTATAAAATGATCACTTATAACCAGTGAACCAGTCTTTGACAGGCCGTAAGCCCTGCAAATATCAAGACGTCCATATTCTTCTTCATCTATGTTGAGATGTTAATATTAATCACTCCTTAGGCGCTAATCTAAGGTTTTTGAACAATGATTTAGACACACTCAAAATGTTGTAAATGAAATAACTGGTCAAATTATAAGTTTAAGAAAATTTGAAATCATGTCTTCGAGATACATAGAATAATGAACACCTGGATAAGAGAAATATGCGAGATCGAAGATGTCGTTAGGTGTTCGCATGTCCAGACTCCCCCACATTGCACTGCACGGCCAATCCCAAGGCAGACGACTCCCGGGCAGGCCACAGAAGAGATCTATTGACAGCTGTAATCCCTCTAAAAAACAGGCTATAAAGCCTATACAAAAAAGAAGAATAAGAAGGAGGAGAAGAAGGAGAAGATGAAAATTTTGTTTTCAGGCGTCTTCTAGTATGTCAAATAATTCAGAAGGAATCATACACACATTCCGTGCAGTTCTCTTCCAAATAAAAAAACTTACTCAATTCAACCATACATGGTTCCGAGGACTCATATCGCTCACTCCTTTCAAGAACATCATAAATCAAAAATCGTCAATTTTCAGATGTTTTCAGAATGCCCAGAAAATGTAATATATCTTAGTAAAAGAGGAACATTTTTAACTTGACATTTACCCGCTACAGGGCAGAAAGTGTTGTTTTTGCATTTTGAAGAAAAGGTATTGTTAAATTATTTTTTTAAATATACCAGAAATTTTTCAAATGGAGACAAAACCTTCAGGTTTTACCTAAAATGATCTGTTGCACAGTAAAAACTGCAATAAGTGGCTTGATATTTATTTTTAATACATTGTATTTTTTTTAACTTTAAAAACGTTCTCCTGAAAAATCAAGTTTTTTGATTTATGAAGTTCGTGAAAGGAGTGAGCGATATGTGGAAAAAATAATCAATTGAAAGATAAATAATAAATAATAATAAAACCCTCATCCGCACCCCAGTGGTGCATAGGGCACGGCTTCATATGAACACAGTGTTATCTTGATCGTTTACACACGAAGGAAAGGTGATCAGCCCTCCGCTTCAGGTACCAGTCCAGGGTAAAAAATCACTTATATTTATTTGACCCCCCCCTGGGAATCGAACCCAGGACCTCCAGAACGGTAACCGAGCGTGCTGACCATTACACTACGGAGGCGGACGAAAAATACAATTACCTTTTTTTTAAATACTAATATTTAATTATTTAATACTAGGATTTTTCTTGCGCAATATTTCTTAAGCAAATATTTTCTCAATGTCTTCATCTCGGTCGCTAAGGACATTAGCGGGCCGACACCTCATCTGCGCGCAAGTGGCATCAACGTAATGACGTGCTTCAGAGCTGTCACTGGCAAGCGTGTTCGTGTGCGCAGACGCTCCGCGCATATTGGCGGGTCTTTGTGTTTTCTATTCATGGCTAAAAATGTGAAGGCTTGTCAGCACAAAGCTGTCTTTCTATGGCTTCTTGACTCCACACTATCATTATCTTAATACAATCCCGCCTAGTCACTTTGAGGCACTCGCGAACAGTTTTTCAATGGAAGTTTAAATAAAACTCGGTATTAACTGTTGTTTTTTGAGTGTGTTCAAATACTTGTAATATCTCCTAATAAAAGAGTTATTTTTCATTTAATTTTTGACATCTGGTGTTTCTTATGTATGTGATTTTATTCCAGGATTCGGACCTCACATACAAACATAAGAGTTTCTGCTTAATGTAAAAAACTTCTTCATGTCACCAATAGATGTCTCTAGTGAAAATTCAACTTATTCCGATACAATGGTTCAAAATTGGATCATATATCGCTCACTCCTTTCAAGAACGTCATAAATCAAAAATCATTAATTTTCAGTTGTGCACGTTTTCGGAATGCCCAGAAAATGTACTTTATCCCAGCAAAAGTGGCATATTTTTAACTTAATATTTACCCGCTACAAGGCAGAAAGTGTTGTTTTTGCATTTTGAAGAAAAGGTATAGTTTATTTTTTTTTTTTAAATAAACTAAATATTTTTCAAATGGAGAAAAAACCTTCAGGTTTTACTTAAAAAGATCTGTTGCACAGTTAAAAGTTCAATAAGTGGTTTGATATTTATTTTTAATACATTGTATTATATTTTTAAACTTTAAAAACGTTCTCCTGAGAAATCAAGTTTTTTGATTTATGACGTTCTTGAATGGAGTGAGCGATATATATATATATATATATATATATATATATATATATATATATATATATATATATATATATATATATATTTATATATATATATATATATATATATATATATATATATATATATATATATATATATATATATATATATATATATATATATATATATATATATATATATATATATATATATATATAGAACTTCCAAGAATTTTAGAAGTGTGATTGTCAATCATGGGTAGAATTGGTTAATGTTACACGTGTGTAAAGTGAACACTTTAACCGGACTATGACGGTTATGAACCCCGTAAATGCCCCGACTTCCATATTCTTCTTCATCTATGTTGAGATGTCAAAAAATAAAAGGAATTCAATCTTTTTAATTTATTGTTTCTGATTATCACGTATCAACGAAGAAGACATCAGTATGCGCATGTGAGGAGAATGAAACCACCCAGACTCCCCCACGTTGCATTCCACGGCCAACCTCAAGATATACGACTTCCGGGCAGACCACCAAAGCGATGGATGGATGGACAGCTAGGAATCGACATCGCGGAGGCTAATCCCTCTTACAAACAGACCACAAAGCCTACACCAAAAAGAAGAAGAACAACAACATTATCGCGTCAATCATCAGGATTTAAAAGATAAATAATTTTGAACTGCATTCTGATAAATTGGTTTTGAGATAAGTATCTGTCAAAATAAGATACGGTCTTCTTTTTGGCGTTGATAAAGAATTAAATGTAATAAAGCTGATATAAAATTAGTAGTTTACAACGGAGTCCTGGTTCCAGCTCTTATGTCTGGAAGTGAAGCATAGAGTTAGCAAAAGAAGGAAGAACGTATGCAGAAATACGACCCCTCAGACGAATGTGCTGCAAAACGATGTAAGTTTGAATGGTGAAATAAGGAAAAAATGCAAAAGCTGAGATAAGCATTATGGTGAAATTAAGAATGGTGTACTGTGATGGTTTGGACACATGGACTGAATAAGAGAAGAAAGAACAGTTAAACAAATGTATGAGTCAAATGAAGTTAGAAATATGAGTAAAGGAGGACCGAGGAAAAATTGTCACAAGTACTTCAAATATATATGAGGAAGAGGCGAAGAGTGTTTGCAAAGACAGATTGGTTTGGGGATATAATCTTTCTGATTATTCCTACACGGAAGCATCGCGTTAATTAGTTATGTAGCAAGTTATTTATACCTACCACCTATTTCTTTGTTATATTTTACTGTAATAGCAATTTAAAAATACAATCTTGTAGCTGCGATTAAAAATCTGGAGTTTTTGCACCATTTTTACATATTAGTAGGCTAAATTGAAGCCTAGAACATGACGCAGAAGCGTGGGTAGGCCCCAGACAAGATGGTCCAATGACATTATAAAAGTGGCAGGCCTGCACTGGAAGAGAGTCGGATCCAACTGAGAACTGTGATAGTCCAAGAGGGAGACCTTTGTTCAAACTGGAGACAAGAAAAAGACTAAAGTAAGTAAGCATGGGCTGAATTTTATGAGCTCCTAACTTGTTAAATATCCTTTTATAATTGAATAGATTTAAATTGGAGATTTTTAGTTTTGTTTTAGTCCCGATATTTTTCGATGCATTAACAGCACCTAGGAGCACATAAAGGCCAGGGGTAAAAAACCGGCCACCACCCTAAAAGGGATGCCGCCCGCAGTGGGTGCTCGCCCGACTCCCCACCGATATTAATTGCCTATCATTATTCCCTCCTACTCATTCGTCCTCTCCTTCGGCGATTGTCGGAGGACGGGAGATTTCTTTTGCTCTCATTTATTATTCCTGCACAGCTCCATACATTATCTTCACATCATTATGATTGGCCATTCCATTCAGAATGGCGTCTGCATTGTCGTCCAAGATTTGTCAGCAGGGGTGTTCAAATATCAGAAATTTTTATTTATTTCTTTTATCATAAAAAAATATGCTTAGTATTAATATTACATTTGTGAAAGTCTTCACCAAAAAGTTAAATTTCCAATATTCCACAAAAAATACAAATCTGATCTGTTTACTGTATTCTATCTAAATCTCAATTAAAGTTGTGTCAAAATCTGATTAATCATGCTTTAATTCAAAGCAATATGAAATCTTTAAATTGCACCAAAACGTAACAATTTCATAAGCTAGAATTCCTGATCACTTAAAATCATTTACAATGGAAATGTAACGTTTTGATGAGGACACCCACATTTGTAGTACATAGATAATACAAAAAAACTAACTTACTAACTAATTAACCATCACGCCGCTTCCCCACAGGGGTAGGCAGAGAGAATAGAACGCCACACCACTCTTTCCTTGCAATAATTCATGCATCTCCTCATACATACCCGCCGATTGTTACGACTCCTAACCTGACCACTTTCAAGTATTTGGCATACCTGATCGTGCCATGTTTTTCTCGGTCTTCCTCTGCTTCTTTTCCCACTAACATTAGCCTCATAAATTTGTTTTACCGTTCTTTTGTCACTCATTCGTTCCACATGTCCAAACCATCTCAACATACCTTTCTTACTTTTATCGATAATGCTTATCTCAGCTTTGCATTCCTTCCTTATTTCACTATTTGCACATCTATCATACATCGTTTTGTCGCACATTCTTCTGAGAGATCACATTTTGACTGCATTCAGTCTACTTTCATTCTTCTTTTGCCAACTCCATGTTTCACTTCCATACATTAGAGTTGGAACCAGGACTCCGTTGTGCACTGCCAGTTTAGCTTCCGCTGATAAGATTTTATTTGCTATAACTGATTTCAGTGCACCGTTCACTTTGTTCCCAGCATTCACTCTCCTTTCTATATCTTTATCAATCTTTCCATCCCTAGAAAACATACTACCCAAATACACGAAATCATCTACCTTTTCCAAAATCTGACCACTTTCAAGTATTTGGCATACCTGATCGTGCCATGTTTTTCTCGGTCTTCCTATTAGATTATTGTTTAATAATAACAATCTAATAGAAAAAAACTGGCGATAATACAAATTATTTTTACAATCACATGTCAATTAGAATATTTGTATTCTAAAACACTTTTGAGTTTATTAAATAGTCGTATTTGTATCAATAAACTCAAAAGATATATTTTAATATTTCAATCATCATACAAAATTCATGCCTGATCAATAAATACTTCAAGACTCATTTAATATTCAACTCCCGCATTCTCAGCTAAAAAAATGTTTTTTTTTAAATCTTTGTATTATTACCTTTTGATGAGCATATCTTTAGTTTTTTAAAGTACTCTTAATTTCATTAATTAATTCGAAAGTGGTATTTTAGAAGTGTTTAATTTTTATATTTCAATTATAATATTTTTCCGTAAAGTTAATGCCAAATCCATAAATATTTAATCCTTGATCAATATTATACATCCCATTACTCTACATTCTCCACACTTAAAGTATATTTTTTGTAATTCTATTAAACATGTCATGAGAATCTATTTAACAGCAATTCGAAAACTTTTATTACATACATTTAATAAATATTAAAAGTATTTTCACATTTTATATTCTGTCTTACTTTATAAAAATATTAAAAAATATACGATAAAAATTTGAAAACCCCTGTAATCGACATCTTTTGTTATATCACCACTGTATTGTGATGTGAGTGGTTCAATCAGCTTCTCCAAAGCTTTCCTCGCGTACTGAGATCTGAAGATACCAACAGCTGACACCAACACGCTCACTACTTCTTCATTCCTGATACTTCACTTCTTTTAGCGTCTCATCCGCGTCCAACGTGAAGAAGTTATCTCCAGATATTATTTGTAAGAAATTAATAAAAATGAAATGAGAGACCACATTTTTAGGCATACATGATTTTAATGAAATATCCAATTAATGTACCTAACTATTATTATCCGCCTCCATGGTGCAATGGTTAGCGTGTTTGATACCGGGCTGGAGGTCCCGGGTTCAATTTACAGGGGGGGGAGAGTTTAAAGTCACTCATTTTTATATTCATAAAAATAAGTGATTTTATACTCTTTTTATTTTATATTATCCTGTACTGGTCCCTGAAGCTCCTGAGTGATCACCTTTCCTTTATGCAAGTAACGATTAAGATAACATTGCGTAAATATAATGCAGTGCCCTATGCACCATTGGGTGAGGATATCGATAATATTAAACAAGATGTTTTGGGAATGTTTGGGCACATGGAACGAATGAGTGAAGTAAAAATATTAAAACAAATTTTTGAGGCAAATGTAGTTAAAAATAGAGGCAAAGAAGGACTGAGGAAGATTTGTCACAATAAAGAACTTCAAATACTTGAAAATTGTCTTATCAGGAATCGGAATAATTGACGGGTATGTATGAGGAGATGAGAATTAAAGAATAGAATGGGAGAATTAAATATTGATATAAAAAATCTGCGTGGAGTAAACAAAGATTTCGGCATTCTCAAAATATTGTTAAAAATGACGTTCACCATTTTAGATTAAAAAAAGAAATCTTTTTATCTAAATCCAAACCGTTAGATGTCGCTGTGTTATCGTACAGCTACCTGTTTCCAGATTATTCCGAGAAGAGCTCAGGAATTTTCCTCCTGCATCCCGATCCTCAAGCCTAGTTGACAAGGAGTTCATCCATCACGCATGCCTAACAAAAGCCTCCATTGTTTGGCCTTTCGGAAGCTCAGAGCACAGCTTTTGATCTACTCCCAAGGTTGAATAAAAAACTTTCACCCGTCAGATCCGAAAATTAATGCGATGAACTTGCGAGACGGGAAATAATTATTAGGGGTGAAAAACATGAAATAATTTTTGGATAAATTGAAAAAATCTATCGTCACACGTGTTTCGTTGCAATCAATATCATTGTCAAACGTTAAATGGTGATATTGTAGGCTTTCGAAATACTTTGGAATTTAATAAAAATTCTGTTTACTAAAAAAAAGGTGAATTAATAATTAATCACAATTTTACTACCGAATATTTTGTTTACGTATTTTCAGAAATTTTAAAAGTTGATGATAATTTTCGTAGTTATAAAGACACAAAGGAGTCCTGGTACTAATGCCAAATTATGTATGGAATGCAGACTGAATGCAGTTAAAATGCGATTTCTCAGACGAATGTGTGTCAAAACGATGTGTGATAGATGTTCGAATAGTGAAATAAGGAAAAATGCTAACTTGTAGGATAAATATGTATAATCGATAAAATTAAGAGAGATGTGTTGAGATGGTTTGGACATATGGAACAATTGAGTGAAGAAAGAACGCCAAGACAAATTTATCAGGCGAATATGATTGGCAATAGAAGCAAAAGAAGACCGAGGAAAGCTTGGCATGATCAAGTATGTCAAATATGTACTTGAAAGCGGTCAGATGACGTGTCGTATTAATCGGCGGGTATGTATAAGGAGATGCATGAATGTGAAAGAGGCGAGGTTTGAATTACGTGGCGTTCTGTTTTCTCAGCCTACTCCTTCGGAAAGCGGCGTTATGGCTAGTGAGTAAGTTTATTAATTGTACCCACATATTTAATTAGCAAGAAATTCGCCGGTAGATAGGAACTCAATCGATTAAGGTATTATATATCTAAGTCATTTTTCCGCAAAGTGTGTGCCGCGGCACACTGGTGAACCGTGGTGATTAGTTGGTGTGCCGCGAAAAAAACGTCTAATTTTGTGAAAATAACAAAATTTCTCCAAATTTTGATTACCTGAGTACAGTTTAGTAGACTCATATTTCGCATTAAACGTAATATGCTAAATATGTTACCATAATATGGTATATATGCATCTCTGAAATTTCTTAATTTGGTAGGTGTACCTTGAATATAAAAAGTTTGCGGAACACTGATCTAAGTAACCTAACCGGTAGCAATATCGTCTATCAGAGATTTCATCTACTAACTTCATATCATTCATCTACTAACTTGATATCATTCATTGTAGCCGAGCCGACCCTGACGTCTCTCTTAATGGGCAAGATGTGGATGCCCCGGGATCCGCCCGAGTGCTCAAATTTGATTGACAAGTTGGTGTCACGGATTTATGTCCGGCTACCGTCCGCCGCCTGTGTCGGGGCGGCCGGTCTCAAAGGAATATCAACCTTATGACTTGCGCAAACGCCGCGCCGCCGCGGATTCCCAACAACGCCGTATCACACGGGATTATACAGCGCTCGGGATGATCTGAGATTGTCTACCAGACCGCCTGGAACAAGGAGAGATAATGCACTAATTTGTCTGATTTTTTTGATCACTTACCTCAGATTTTTGTCTCATATCGTAGTCGTACAAGAGAAAGTGACCAACTAACAAAACGTAAAATGTTCAGGAGGGCCATTTAAGACACTTTCGCTTTGCAAGAAAATAAACATCAATGCAGTTAGTCATTTTAAAGAAGTCAGTATGTTATACTTCCAAGTTTGAAATCCTCTGGGATTTTTTTCAGGGTAATATCAAGCTAGTACGATATCAAACAGTCAATGATCTCGTTTTCGTAAAATATGCACTTGGTCACTTTCTCCTGTATGACTACGATATGTTTGATCTATTATTTGATTGCAAGTCATAAATATTTTTTTTTTATATAGTTTTATAAATAAGTATAGTGGAACCTCTCATAACGAGCATAATTCGTTCCAGAATCTAAATCGTTAAGCAAAATACTCGTTAAGTGAAACATTTTTTTTGTTTTGGTTGGCGCGGAAGTCCCGGCTCACAAGTGAATGTCGGGCAAAAGGGATTAGCACTTTCTTGTTAGTTAAGTATTTGTGTTTACCAATGTTAAGTATTGCGTGTGCTGCTGTTACGCTTAACAGATGACGCTGCCATCGCGGTCATAAGCATATTTTACAAAAAAAAACATATTTTTACATGTCACAGGTAAAAATACCCATCTTAAATAAAAACGCGCCTATTCGAGTACAGCATTATGTCAATATTTCAAAACAATCAATGAATAATTTGAGGAGATGTGAGATTTTGAACAAATCAACATTTTCATTTTTATTTAGATAGATTTTGCAAACATTTATTTACATACATAAACATTTATATTTGGTATATTTATTTTCGTGAAATACTTCCTCAAGAGTGCATAACTTGTAAAACATTAGATTTTACAGTTTTTTCGATGTTTGAAGAACTATAGAAATTACTAAAATATCGTTAGTATTATACGTACGTGATCAAATGCCGCCATAATAATCACAATGAAAATAATAAAATAAATATTATATGAATATAAAAATCCGTAGAATTGTGTTCTGTTTGGTTGATATTGCCTTTCCAATTTCTGAAAGTATGTATATACCAATTTGATTATCCGAGGGCTGCAATCATCCGCCAGATCAGTTGAATCACTCTTCAATTATTTCAAAGTATACTTCTTGCATTTGATTGAAATCATTTCCCATTAAGATAATACCATTACCACAAAATCCAGTGGTAAGCATTGGCCATGGGTGTTCAAGTGTAAAGTGTGTTCTTGAAATATGGACGAGAGAATAATGGGATGGTTATTTTAATTTTATATCTAAGTAAAGACATTGCAAGAAAAATCTTTAAATAAAGCAATGTTTAAAAGTAATTTTAAATTAATTTATTATTAGATTAAAACCAATATTTTTAGCTTTTCCACTTTTTTATTTGACCAGCGACCGGGTTTCGTCGTTACCGACATCATCAGACTGGTGATGTCGGTAACGACGAAACCCGGTCGCTGGTCAAATAAAAAAGTGGAAAAGCTAAAAATATTGGTTTTAATCTAATAATAAATTAAAAATGCAATTCCATCACGAAGTGTCAGTGGATAATATAAATCTATTAATTTTAAATTGTTCAAATTAGGAAAACCATATTTATAATCAAATGAGGGGAAAAAATATATTTAAATTGCATTTATGTCTCATATTTTTTATCTGAAGATAAGAGATATTTTCTTTGACTTTTCTCTAACTAACTAACTAACTAACCATCACGCCGCTTCCCCGCAGGGGTAGGCAGAGAGAATAGAGCGCCACACCACTCTGTCCTTGCAAACATTCTTCGCCTCTTCCACGTTCATGCATCTCCTCATACATACCCGCCGATTGTTACGACTCCTAACCTGACCACTTTCAAGTATTTGGCATACCTGACTTTGACTTTTCTCAATTTATTTATACTACAAGTATATATGTTACTGAATAGCTACGAATTTTTTGTTGTTGTAAATATTTATTATTAATCTTCATATCAAACATTGAGGTTCAAATAGCATAGACATAAAAGTATGTAAAAGTATAAATACACACATACCACACACGTACATGTAAATAAATCACGGGTAAAATGTTAAAGTTTTTAAACCTTCAAAAGTCCATACGAATTTTATTTCATCAAATTAAAAATAAAAAGTTGAAAAATTACGTATATTATGATAACATATACTTTATTAAAAATATTATTATGTTTAATTCGCAAAGCAAATCGATGTTGAAAGTTTTATTATATTTAGCAATCAATTCAAGAATTTAATATTGTAGGGATGATAAGGGAAATATAAGAGTCTATAAGTAGTCATATTGAATTATTGGTTATCACCAAATGAATTTATATAGTAATCCAAAAAAAGGTTATTGAAAATAATAAAAATGGTGCAAGGCCAAGATTTAAAAAAAAAAAAAAGTTGTTACCGGTTCATGTAGATTAAACTATTTTATGTATAAATGAATGATTTCCGATTTCATTCATGTTTGTGAGCCAAAATCACTCACAAGCGAAAGGAAGCTATTTAAAAAATCATTAAAATGACATATGTACTTGGTTCTTACTTAACTAAATACTAAATACAATTTATCATTTTATAATTATATTTGCCATATACTCGTAAATGCAAATTTGAAATAAGACTTTTTGGGACACTAAAATTGTTGAAAACATTACCGAACCTGAACGAATGAATTGTATAATTTTTAGAGTGGGTAACACGTTTTTTGAATTCTGTTATACGATAAAATTTAAGTGGAAATTATTCACGTAGTGCCGTGCTATCTCCAGACTTTGCACTGCGCTGTGGCACGTCCAGGATTTAGTGCCATAACTCAATCTCTTTGTGGGAATGGCCGGATGCCGCCACTCCTAGTTTATGGCTCATCAAGAGCGCAGGACGGATAATTTACGGCTACAACTCACAGTCTACGGTTTATGTCAGAAAGGAAAACGAATAGATACGTATTTTTTCAAAGAAAAATATCCTAGATATTTATATAAATACGTTTTGTTATTAAAAAAGTTTGTCCATTTAGTTGGCTGTTATACAGAGGATAAAAAGATGACTTTCAATTAAAAAACATGTTTTTAAATTTTTTCAACCTTTTAATTCACCAGTTGTGAATAGGAAACACACTTACAACATTTTGAGTGTGTCCAAATACTTGTTCACAAAATCTGGATCATTCCCAATTACAAGAGTTATTTTCATATGATTTTTTGACATCTCATCAAAGATGAAGAAGAATATGGAAGTTCTAGTGAAGTTCTAATGATTTAAAAACAATGTTTAAAAATTGGTTAAAATATATATAAAACTTCCAAGAATTTTAGTAGTGTGGTTGTCAATAATGGATAGAATTGGTGAATGTTACACGTATGTAAAGTGATCACTTAAACCAGCCTATGACGGTCGTCAGCCCCGTAAATGCCCAGACTTCCATATTCTTCTTCATCTTTGATAATAAGAAACATACTATTCACTTTTTTATGCTGGGTTAAAAGTTTTTTCCTTTTTTAGTTGGTTGTTATACGGAGGATAAAAAGACGAAAAAAGAGGTAAAACACACATGCATATATGTCAATCAAGTTGACATGTCAATGTAAGATAAGTACACGGCACTAAGACGTGTCGAGTCTAAGAGTGTTTGCGCATCCATTCACAAAACTTGTATTTCTCAAGTGAGCATAGCGACCGGTCTGAAAATAATCAATTATGAATAGTTTTCTTTCAACTTTATCTATTAGATCTCCTTTCAAAAAGTACTGAAGAGTTAAGAGTCATTGCGAAACATCCTGCAAGTCATTATCGAGAGTCTCGCGTCTTTTTTGCAATGCTTCATGTGTCATTTTTTATTATTATTCCACCAATTGCTGAAAATTGAGAAATACGTTTGGATCTCATTATTAATGGGTATTCAAAACATATAATTATAACTTATATCGATATGATAAATATAATTTTATTGACATCTCGGCATAGATGTAGAAGAATATGAAATAATTGATTCGGCAGACACTTTGTCGTAATATCGACCTATTTTTAATTAAAGTTTTATTAAGTGTTTGAAAGTGATGCATCAAAATCGATAAATCAAGAAAATTTAGGGTATTATCGTCATTTTTCTTTCGCCAGTATTAGCTGATATGTTACTCAATGATTTTGAGACAGAATTATTAAATTCTAGTCATCCTATTGTAGAAACATGTATTTTTAGATGGTTTAGGTACGTTGATGAGATTTTTTGTATTTTTATTGGGACTGATAGACAACTAGATTCATTCCTTACCCACATCAACACATTACATAATAATATTAAATCAAACCTGCATATTATACAAATAATAATTTACATAAAATCCTTGATAAATCAAAATCTAAAATTGATTTATTACAAAAAAGTGGTGTTTATGAAATTTCGTGTGGAGATTGTGATAAAAAATATATTGGCCAAACTGCGAGATATTTAAAGATTAGAATTAAAGAACATCATAGCGGTCTTGTTAGTAATTATTTTTCGGAATTTGAGAATCATATAATAGATACTAATCACTCATTTCACTCTCATAAATTAAAATTATTACACCTTGTTCCATATAAAGGCCAAATTATGAATTATCTTGAAAATTTAGAAATACAAAAAAACCTGAATTCTAATAATAATTTATTAAATAATACAATATATTGTTTCAAAATTCTTCGCCATTGCTTTCCATTTTTCCTTTGTTTTCAAACTCCGTCCCTTGACTAACCCCTTCCCCTTACTTTCCCCTCTCCTTATTTATAGAACAATTTTATATTTTATATTTTAGTTATTATACAGACCTGAATGATGGAAGTTTAACTTCTGAAACATGTAGTCTATAATAAAACTGAAGTGGTAAAAAACAAAGTGTTTTCTTTAATCATTATATACATGATACTTGATTATTCACTTTAAGGCCTTACTTGCTATAATATAATTCATTATGCGTCCGTCTGCGCTGAAAACCGGACGCTTAATAAAGCCACACACATACAAACACACACACACATACACATTGCGTTATTCTATGGAATTATTAACTTTTCCAACATATTTAACGTATACTTTGATTACAAAAACCTACTTTTTAGGGTAAAATATACCGGTATGTTTCACATAGAATTTCGCTTAAACTGTAATTTTTATGCCACTTGAAAATAAATATATGAAAAAAAAAATTACTATCAAATTAAGTCTTTTGCAATTTTTGATTATTTGGTATTAAAATTATGATCGACGATTTACACAAATTATTTCATATGGTTTGACATACATAGACTGCTAGATTTTTCTATGATCAATTCCGCTAAAGATGAAAGTCTTCCAACGTTTAACGTTGTGTAAATAAATCTGGTTTACCGAATCAATTATAAACATTCATATGCTCATACTGTGGTCGGTAAATAATATTGTTTGGTTTGCGTTTTCAGTGGCATGACTTTTGTGTGTTTTATTTTTGTATGCTTTTAAAGTCAATGGTTTGAACAAATATTGGACCACCTTCTGCCAGGGTTAAAATAAGATAAGAGGAATTTATCACTCATGTAAAAATGTAGACAACGAATGTATTTTATATTTTAAGACCAAACTATTGGATTTTATTATTTAGAACTCCAGATTCCCTTTTTTAATTAAATTTTTACTTGGAAAATACCACTTTTTCTTTAAATGTATTTTAAAACATGTTTCGACGCATTCCGTAACATTTTCAAATATGTTGTATTTGAAAATGATGCAGAACCCATCGAAACACATAGGTACATCAAAATAAATTTAAATCAAAGAGATGTATCGACAGCTGGGAATCGATATCGCTGAAAAATTCCCTTTTAAATTTAATCCCACTTAAAACAGCCCACCTACACAAAAATAAAGAAGAAGACAAAGAAGAAGAAGATTTTACTAGTTTAACTGTGTTTATTATTATTACTTATTTTTAGTGACGGAAACGTGTATACTTTTATCATAATAACCTTTATCAAAATATTGGTAGGTATATATTTGTTGAATGTCAGTTTAATTTTTAAAAACCCTTATCCGCACACGATGGTGCATAGGGCACCGCATCATATAAACGCAGTGTTATCTTAATCATTAACATTTGAAGGAAAGGTGATCAGCCCTCCGCTTTAGGTACCAGTCCAGGGTAATATTGAATAAATTTAAGTGAAAAAAATGCTTATATTTCTTTGACCCCCCCCTGGGAATCGAACCCGGGACCTCTAGTACGGTAACCCAGCGTGCTGACCATCACACTACGGAGGCAGACAAAAGTTTAATTACTATCCATATATTTCTGTAAGGACATCCTTTAACTAAGAACGTAAATAATGACATGCTGTGTTTTGACTCACAACCATTTACTGAATCAATGAAACTGACATAGTCATCTCTTGAGAGTTACCCGGCGAGCAGCACGAACCAGGAGGTGAGGCCTCTTCTAAAGTGTACCCACTCTCGGCTCTGGCGGCCTGAGACTGTCTACTCGACGGTCCTCCATCTCGTCTGCTGTTCAAACAGAGATCTGTAGTCCGTTGTTCTGAAGAAAGGCTCGTTAGATGATTTGCTGTGGCATTTAAGTGCGGTAGCGACTGTTTGTGCAGTGAGTGTGCTTTGTTAGCGCTAGATAACTCAATGGAAATAATGGGCAAGGTTACATTATGAGTTTAACTTTAAATGAAATTATTATTCACAATATTTTGAGTGTATCCGCAATTTCTGAATTTGATTCACTATAAAATATTTTTAACATTTATTTACGACAACCACGTTAGATACTTAAAAAAACGCTAGAAAAACGATTACAAAAGGTTTTTTTTAGTTACTGCTTTTTAATTTGTATTTTAACCTACTGATGACCATCTATAATTCTTGAAACTGATCGTGCTTACTCGATAATATAATCGAAAAGTGTTTTTTTTAAATATAAAATTATAGTTGCCCTGTGACATAGAATTTTGTCAAGCCTGTCTGATGATGTCAGTTACGACGAAACCCGGTCACTGGTCAAATAAAATTATGTATTTTTTTAGATGAGAATCGAATTTATTATTTACATTGCTTATTATGTACAAAATTTATAGATCATTTAGTGGATTTTTGTAACTTCTAACTAATTATTATTTTTTGTTTGAACACGAGGGATAATCTAGTGTGAGCCAATCAGGAACTTCTCAGCATTTGCTCTAAAGTTTACATTATGCCCATATACCGCTCACTCCTTTTAAGAACGTCATATATCAAAAAAACTTGATTTTTCAGGAGAACGTTTTTAAAGTTTAAAAACATAATACAATGTATTAAAAATAAATATAAAGCCACTTATTGAACTTTTTACTGTGCAACAGATCTTTTTACGTAAAACCTGAAAGTTTTTTTCTCCATTTGAAAAATATATAGGATATTTAAAAATTAAAAAAACAATACCTTTTCTTCAAAATGCAAAAACAACACTTTCTGCCCTGTAGCGGGTAAATATTAAGTTAAAATAATCCTCTTTTGCTGGGATATATTACATTTTCTGGGCATTCCGAAAACACGAACAATTGAAAATTGACGATTTTTTATTAATGACTTTCTCGAAAGGAGTAAATGATATCTCAAGCTATGTTTGCACGATAGGGTCGGTACATCCGGACCTCGGATTCTAACGATCAGAACTGGTGGTGTGATAAGTGACCTAAGGTTGTGGAGCCAACAAGTCCGTGGGATGAGTGTTTGCTCAGGTAAGTAATGGGCTCTCGAGTCTGAGCAGGACCAGGAGTGAGTATTGTGCCGTCAGCGCGCCATAGTGCGAGACTTGACAACATCTCTGTAAATGTCAAGCGGGATATCAAATCCTCGTGATGTCTTATTAATGCTGGTATTATTATTATTGCGAGAATCTTGGTTAACCTATCTATTGATTTGGCATCAATTTTGTAGAATAACATGATGATTAAAACATAAAAAATACTTAAATATATATAAGCGAGATATCAAATCGTCGTGATGTTTTATTAATGCTGATATTATTATTACTATTGCGAGAATCTTAGTTGTATTATTTATTGATTCGGCATTAACTTTGTGAAATAACATGATGATTTAAACATGAAAAAAAACACTTACTGTATATAATACCTCTGTAAATGTCAAGCGAGATATCAAATCCTCGTGATGTCTTATTAATGCTAGTATTATTATTATTGCGAGAATCGTAGTTGTATTATTTATTTATTCGGCATTAACTTTATTTAATAACATGACGATTTAAAATAAAACTTTTAGACGTACGTATAATACCTCTGTAAATCCAAAGCGGGATATGCAATCGTCATGATGTCTTATTAATGTTGGTATTATGATTCGGCATTAACTTTGTGGAATAACATGATGATTTGATCATCAAAATAAAATACTTGTATAGGATCGTATTTTGAATTTTAGCAATGTAAACACGACTAGTTTAGAGAACTTTGAAATCAGTAGTTCTAGAAACTAGTTGCATTTTCATTGAAAAACTCAAAAAATCTTTTTGATTTTAATTATGTTTTATTATTATATTTAAATTATCTTAACTCTAATTCTCCCCTTTTATTCATATCATATCAAACACATGTTTTGAAGATGAATAGATAAAGTAACATATCCCTTTTTCTTGTATTTCAGTTTTGCACTGATAATGCTTGATGGTACTGCATTATATAAAACAATCCAATAAATTCGTATGTGGAAATAAACTAAACAGTTATTGTATTTATAAAATTTTGAGTGTGCCAAAATACTTGTTAAAAAATCTGGATAATCTCGAATTAAAAGAATATTTTTAAAAATTAATTTTTGACATCTCAACATAGATGAAGAAAAATATGGAAGCCCGGGTATTTACAGCGTTTACGACCTGTCCATTGGCTTGGTTAAGTCATCACTTCATATAGTGTAACATTGACCAATTATACCCATGATTGACAACAACATTACATTTTTTTTTTGGAAATCCTAGATATATTGATTAATCTCGCCATCTGTGTTGGAATGAGGAAAGCTTTTATTAAACAGAGACTCTTTTTATAAATACGTATTGTATTTATAAATATGTATTGTAAAATGTGCCCTTGGTACAGGAAAACTCAGTGAGGGCATATGATTATACTTTTATAATTATGTATATGATGAAATATATTAGAATTTGTATGTACTCGTATGTGGATTGGAGGTTTCATGAAAATAATTCATTCTTCGTACCAGAAAGTGTGATCGATGAGTCTAATCGCGCGTGAGATGGATACCCATTCATAGATACATGCTCGTGTCATTGGATGCTTCCTATGATTATTCAATTGCAATCGGTTTCCGCAGTGACGAGAGACCTAGTCTGGAGACTGTGACGTAATCGCTTGCATCGCACGAATGTGCATATTGCACAGGCCAAAGTGGAACGGAAACTGTGCATCGCAAGACTGTTGTGGGTATTGCCCCATTGAAGTGTGCTTGACTGTAAATTGAGAACACTTGACTACACTACCTGTAATTCTTGATGATACAATCTTCAATTGCCCTTTGGCTTCTGACCTAATCTTCTTCTTCTCTTTTTCCTTTTTCTTCTGCTTTATCTAACTCTTCTTCTTCTTCTCCTTCTTCATATCCATATTCTTCTTGATTAGCCTCCTGCGATGTTGATTCCCAGCTGTCAATCCATCCAATGAGGGGAGGTCTGAATGGTTCCATTATTTACAACATTTTGAGTGTGTCCAATGTAATTGGAGATAATCCAGATTTTGGGAACAAGTATTTGGACACACTCAAAATGTTGTAGGTAATTGGAGATAATCCAGATTTTGTGAACAATTATTTGGACACACTCAAAATGTTGTAAATAAATTATCTGGTCAAATTATAAGTTTAAATAATAAAAATGAAAATGATATTTTCTGGCGTTTCTCATGTATGTGATTATAATCCAGGATTCGGACATCACATATTGATATAAGAGTTTCTGCTCAATAAAAAGCTTCTTTTCATCTCACCAACAGATGTCTCTAGTGAAGTTCTAGTGATTCAATAACAATGTTTCTGAATTCGATCATACATATAGATCTTCCAAGAATTTGAGTAGTGTGGTTGTCAATGATGGGTAGAATTGGTGAATGTTACAGTGGGAAAGTGATCACTTAAACCAGCCTATGACGGTCCTCAGCCCCGTAAATGCCCAGACTTCCATATTCGTCTTCATCTTTGATGAGATGTCAAAAAATATTATGGTTCTATTATTCTTTCTTTATGTTCTCTATTTATGTTCTCTCAATTGATGATATTAAAAATATCTTCTTTTAACCTTTTTCCGCACCCAGTGGTGAATAGGGCACTGCATCGTAAAGACGCAGTATTATCTTGATGTTTACTATCATGAAAGCAATGTAATCACTCGCTGCGCTTCAGAGACAAGTCCAGGTTAATAATAAATAAGTGTAACATCACCAATATTTATTTTCAACCCCCCTGGGGATCAAACCCGAGACTTCCAGCACGGTAGCTAAACACGATAACCATTACACCACGGAGGCAGACTTAGAAATATCTATGTAAATATTAGATCTTTGAAATATGGGAATAATTAATGAGATACCTATGGATTTGTAATCCATGGCACACATATATCAATCGGCTTTTATGCGAGGCGATATCACTGGGCTGATATGTCATGTCCATATAAATTGACAGGTTGACTGAAGGGAAAACACGAATGCGTTGCAAGCAGCGGATATGAGATCGTTGTCTGCATCGCCATTAATTTACGTGCAGATGAAAGCCTTCGAGCGACAGGCGACATTTACGAAGTACTGGAATCAATTTATGCGCAAAACAAATATGACGACTTTATGGAAATGAGCCTACTTGAAAAGGAAATTGAAATAATATTAATAATTTAATTTAAAAAAAAACATTTTTTATGTATAATATAATGATATAATAAGCATTAATACCCAACAAACGTTAAATCGTAATTTGATTTCCTGTTAACCCAGCTAAACGTTTGATGTAGGTAATTGTTTTTTTTAAACACGTTTCCGTATTGAAAAGATAAGTTTTTATTTGAAATAAATATATGGTTTCGAAAACAAAGAGTTGTTGAAGGCAAGGAGTTCAAAAAAAAGTTATAAATGTTTTTTTATACTCTTAAAAGTAAAATAAAAATTCAATGTGTATTCTTTAAAAAATCGGGCGTGAAGTGACGGTTAAGCAGCGCAGCCGGATGTTTAATGAATTATATTGTTGTGAGTAAGGCCTTTACCCTATACGATGGACCTTGTTTTAACGTACTTTAATCGGGACTATCGTGAAATGTACGATGATGAAAAACATTTTACTGATAAAGTTTACTAAAAACATTAAAAAATCATTTTAACATGTTTTTTGAGAACTTTATGTTAAAACATTGGCCACGGCATCTCATCGATGTAGTGTTATATTGATTGTTCATTACATGAAAGCAAGGTGATCAGTTCTGTGGCTTCATGCACTGGTGCTACTAGGTAAATAAAGGAATGAAAATCAGTTATATTTATTTTGAACTGCCTGGCAACTGAACCCGAGACTTCCAGCATGGTAGCAAAATGTAATAACCACAGTACTACGATTTCAGTTTGCACAAATATTGATTTATGAGAATAATCAGATAATTTAATACATGAAATTTTGCTATCGTACGATATTTCGGATCATTTCAATATAATTCTTTTATCAAAGACCAAAGTGGTTTTTCTTATTAAAATACTTTTTACATATTTTTTGAAAATTAATGTCTTCGTAAAACGAAATGATATCTTGTTCCTCGCATGGTACATGTTTTTTTGCTTTTAAAAAGGAAAAAATGTGAAAATCGTAAGAGTTTTTGAGGTGGAATGATATTTACATGGAGCCGGTATAAAGGAAAAATATGTTATTTAGAGGTCCGGAATAAGAAATGAATTCCTCTGCGGAGGAATATTGCCGAAACAGCGAGAAAATACGTCTTATTTTACAGTGCTTGGAGAGAAATATGGACGCCAGGTTTACTTCATAACGTAACAAGACTTTGTAATAAAAATATGAATTCCACTCTATCTTTGTTCTTGTGTACTCGCATACAAGTTCAAAATATACAGAGTGTCGCGAAAATCTCGAAAAATCGGGGTGAAATGTTACAAAACACGACTAACTTTGAAAGTGACGATTCAAAATGGTGTGATTTATACAGCGACCTAAATGGACAGAAAAAATACATATTAGTCTAAAATATTGTAAAATAAACAATTGAATTAAATCTAATTTATTATTATTACCCTTATACGTACCAAATGGTGTAAAGGGCACTGCATTAAATCAATGCAAAATTAATATCATATGAATGGTTAGTCTCACGTTTCAGGAACTAGTCATGTTAAACAAATATTTGAATGAATATTAGAATAAAATATTAGAACACTAAGACTTCCAGTATAGTATCCAAACGCAGTAGCTAGTACAAAACACTATGAACGAGGAAAAAATGTTTTGATACAGTGATCAATAAATAAATGGCCAGAAGGAATACAAATACGAGTATATTCAAAATATTGTGACACAACGAATAATTTAATTACAAATATATATTTTTTTTAATCTCCCTTACGTGGAGTAAGGGAGAACAAACAACATCTTCTGTTTATTTTTATCTTGAAAATTTTGGTCATGCCAAGATTTTTTCAATTTATGTATTTGCGTAAACCCAATTATTTTTCAACGAAAAAAAATAAGTACCTACATACGGAAATCAAATAAAATAAAAATAAAAATATATAGATTTATTTAGTTACATAAAAGAAATGTCAGTACAAAACTAAAATTCAAATATTTGTAAATATATTTTTGCAATCGTTATTTTTATTACATCCGGTTCATTTTAGTTAAAAACTACATATAAATATGGCAACTATTTTTCATGTAAGATTTATAGTTACATCCGAGCAGAAGGCAAAGTTTGCTAACGTACTGCACCCCAGAGGTTAGAGGGGTAAGTCATATTTTTAAATAAGGATTCGGTCGTGCAATGGAGCGCAGGAGCTACCCATACAGGACTTATTGTTTACCGATATTTATGATGCAGTTTCGATTTCATAAGTCTGCACTACCTCAGATGCAGTTTCGTTGCGCTCGGTCTTATAACTTTAAGGGTGTTTCAGAAAACAAAGAGCAAAAATAAAATTAAAATATGTGTGTAATAATTCTAATTTTCTGTAAAAAAAGAACACATATGTAAGAAGTACATTTTAGCATTTGCGATGATAATATGTATATTTCGATAAAGAATTTTATTATTTTATATTAAATTAGCATCGCCAGATAGGGTCATATCCCTCACAACTCAAACAGTAAATTACTACAACATTTTGAGTGTGTTCAAATACTTGTTCACAAAATCTGGATTATCTCCAATTACAGGAGTTATTTTCATATTATTTTTTGACATCTCATCAAATATGAAGAAAAATATGAAAATATGGAAGTCTGGGCATTTACAAGGTTGACGACAGCCTATGACGGTCGTCAGCCCCATAAATGCCCAGACTTCCATATTCTTCTTCATCTTTGATGAGATATCAAAAAATAATAGTACATTACTACATATCAAATATCTTCGTTTTTTATAATTCTACGTCCAATGATCCAAACTTTGACTCTAGATTTTTTTAATTGATAAAACTACTTTAAAGTGTGGTGTAACTAAGCGGTTCAAAAAATTAGATATTCGACCCTGAAAACACGATCGATTCATCGTATAGTATCTCAAAGAAGATGAAGAAAACCATGCAAGTCTGGGTATTTTCAGGGCTTAAAACCTATAATAGGTGGTTTACGTGATCACTTTATTCACGTGTAACATTCATATTTCTACCATATGATTGACAACCATACTACTCAAATTTGGGAATTGTATTTATGCCTCAATTGACGCCTTATTCAGTTCTTGCCAGGTATAAATAATAGTAAAATAAGTGATAGAAAGAAAGGAGCCATTAGAAGCGATGATATGATGAACAGTTAGGATTCTAAGGAAAGATAGAAAAAAATTTTTGAACAGGCGATACATAATGTTTTAAAAAGGCAGGATGATACAGTTTGTGAATAAAAGGATCTCCATTAAATAGATTCTCTTCTTCCTAGCTCCATCCCAACAAATCGTCTTTGTAGGCTATTAGGGTCGGTTTTCCTCGTCTTCAGGTTGTAGGTCCTTCTATCATATACAACGTCACAATGTCATGCCTTCGAATCATGTTATCTTTCTGTAGCATCCATGAATTTTTTAGTCTTCCTCTAGAAGTCTTTCGAGGAAGATCCCTGACGATCACGTGGTTTACAATATGCTCAGGTTTATAGAAAAAAAGATAAAAGTCATGAATGTTACTGTATTATTTAAAAATAATGAAGGCATCTGAAATATTTTGACCAACAAACATTGAAAAATCAAGCACAAAAAACATAAATTATTGATAGTATTTTCAATATGACGCGAGCGGTCCACCGACATCGGTCGTGGAAATCTCTGGAGTCGTATATCATCGAATATCCGTAGTCTGTGCCAAAACCAAAGGAATATCTCATTTTTAACGTTTATGACCATCCCAACAGAACTAACAGGCATAAAATTATCCATTCCAGCGATATTAAAAATGTGGCAGTGGAAACCATTTTGCTGTCGATATATTTCACATGTGAAATGGCGCGGAACAGTTATACGTTTCCGTCACCGCCGGTTGGGAATCTCTTTATTGCTCCAAAATCAGTTATCACCAACCAACGGTTCTGTATATCTGGTATCTTTTAAACTCAAAACCTAATGCCAATTTTTTTTTCTTCTTTTCGATGTTCGCCTCCTAGGTGGAGCATATGGCCAATACGAGACGTCTCCAAGTCACGCGCCATCTCTTTGACTTCCTCAGGTCAGTGCGGCATCTCGAAGTTCCGCTGAGTATAGTCGGTATATTTTAGACTTAATATATTTTTATATTAAGTCCAAAAAGGTATGTATCCCTATACACCTTAAAGTGATGTATCCATACATCACTAGATTGGGAAATTAAAGTAACGTTTATATTTTTAACGTTTCAACATATATGTAGAAGAATATGGAAGTCTGTGTATTTACGTGGCTGTCTACCTGTCATCAGGCTGCTTAAGTGATCACGTTAGACACGTGTAACATTCAACATTTTTCCCATGATTGACAACCACGCTACATATATATTATAAATCTCAAGATGCTTCATGTTTGAGTTCACGGTGGCATTTATGTTTGGTTTGAGAAAGATTTCAAAATGCAAAGACTATTTTGTTTAGATTTATGCAACATTCTAACAAAGTTTTCCAGTATGTAAAATAAATATTTTGCTTACCGGAAAACGCCCGAAAACTAGATTTTCAATTTTTATGCAGCTTTTTTTAAGCCAGTTATTTTATTTTTAATAATATTTTTTAATTCCTTCATAAAAGTTTCTGTTTTCTATCCAACGATTATTTAAAAAAGTTAAAGAAATTAAAAAAAAATGTTTTATACCCCTTCTTCGCAAGCTATAGGCGAGGCCGGTGGCACGTTTTTAATTTATCATCCCCTAAATCACTTTATATTGGCCCCGATACGGCACGCGGGCCTGAGGAGGGCGACCTCTGTACAGGGGTGGTGAAGTTAGAAACTGCGGTTATACAATAGGTAGTAGGTACGTGTTTAGATAAAGTTAGAAAGTTATAGGGTCGTTAAGTTTTATTTTTCTATATATATTAATAAATTATATGTGAAGTATATTCGAAAACAACAATTCGTTTTCTAAATTTTGTAGCACATATTAAGGAAAACATAGTAAATTTTTCTTTGTAGATCACAAGCTGTGTTATGATTGGTTCGCTTCTTTCATGGTCAGTCTCCACTCGACTCTATCTTCTGCTTATCTTTTTAACTCGGGGGAACCGTAAAAACAAATTGTATTTGTCATTAGAGTAATGTTTTATATCATAAATCGTAAAATATACCATACACTCAAAAACCTTTTTGTGTTTTTAGTAATAAGTACATTGGAAAAAAGTACATTGGCGGGTTTATTGTTAAAAAGCAATATCTTCAAACTAACCATATTTACATCCAAACATAGATAAAGAAGAATATAGAAGTCTGGGTATTCACGGAGCTTATAACCTATCATAGGCTGGTTACCACGTCATTACTTTATACATGAGTAACGTTCACCATCCTGCCCATGATTGACAACAACAATACTCAAATTTTGGAAGTCACGTATGTATTTCATATATGATATAATTTCTGCGTTGTATATATGAGTTCACCGGCAGTATCTATGGTTGATTAGAGTCAGCTTTATTTATCAGAGACCCTTTCGAAAGATGTCAAAAATGTAAAAGTACTAAGTGGAGAGAAACCAGATTTAGGGACAAGGTTTTGGACACCCCCAAAATGTTGTGGGGTAAGAAAAAAATGTTTTTTGTATGTAGTAGACTGAATTGAATAAAATGTTGAAGTGTTACTAAACTTGCTGCTGTAATTTCCGCTTGGGCGATCATGATTCAAAACGTTAGCAATAGTGATAGTACATAAGTAGGTGGGCGGAAGGGTAATAAAATGTGTATTTTTTCTGCAACGTCATTACGTACTTATGGAGCGCAATGAAATACAACCGGACACCACAAAGGGAATCGAAATGGAAAAATAATTCTATTTGAACGAGAATAAAACAGATAAATCAAAGCGAAATTAAATTATGAAAACAGGAAAAAATGCCGCCGGCTCGACTGTGTGGGCTCGTGGAAATAATGCCCCAATTAATTACGCTTGTTCGCTATGTGAATATCAGGGACTGCTCGTGGAAAAATTATTTAAATAAAATATATTGTAATATTTTTTAATAATAATTTGTTTCACTAGTCGTGTGAAAAAAACTTTTTTTAAATGTCACCATTTTTGTTGCTCTTACGAAATAACAAATATTTAGGGTGCAATATCTAAAATGGATAAAATATCATGGTTCCTAAAAAAAATCTCTTTATTATTACCGTAGAACGGGGCTACTTGAACGTAGATGTGTTACTTGAGCTCAGTACAAAAAAATAGATCTGTATTTGGTCTACAATAATGAACGTATCGACATGATTCATTGTTACCCTAACAGGTGACACTTATTGTCACGATACGTTCATTATTGTAGATCAAATACAAATTATAATATTTTTTTAAACTGGGCTCAAGTAACACATCAAAATTATTAATATGTACTGTTCTACGGTACATATTACTAAATTTAACAGTAAATAAAGTTTATTTTCACAATATGATTAAAATATTTATTTCTGAATTATTTAGGTGAACTAAATGATATTTTTATACATGAGAGAATTATTTTGTTCATGTTTACATAAATTAATATAAATCACCAAGTACAATTTTAAAATTTCGTTAAAAATTGAATAAGGAAGGTATTCATTGTATCTGAATGAAACAAGCATGTAAACATATTATTGAAATAAAAACACCTCTTGGAAATTATTTTATTGAGGGATGATTTTCAGATGTTTTATTTTCCATTTGTTATACGCACATATTCATAATTTATCTTGTAAAAAGGATAATAATTTTAAACCTATATAGGTATTGGTGGACATAATTTCAAAAGTAAAAAAAAATACCTACGCCTATGAAGCAATCCACTGAATCGCCAATAAAAACCAAATCTAAAAAAAACACCCACAACCCCCGTCCATATTAATTATTGCCAGTGGCGGCGTATACAAACACCTGTAAATAACACATACGCTTTGTTCGTACAATATACGTTTTCCATTTCAATTCTTGCTACAAACGCGGGATTTGTGGACATATTTTTTATTTCTATCTCTGTTGTCTGTATATAAAGTACTAAAAAATATTGCAGTGATTTATTGCAATTTTGTAAAATGAATTTAATTAACATCGTGTCAGTAATAAATAGATGCCTATGTTCACATTTTAACATAAATGCAGAAGAATATAGAAGTCTGGGTATTTACATGGTTTCGACCTGTTATGGCTGGTACATTTGACCCAGTTCCTGCAGGTCTTCTCTACTATTAACAAGAAGCACAATGTCACCATATAAAAGAAAATAATAATAATAATAAAACCCTTATCCGCACCCCAATGGTGCATAGGGCACTGCGTCATATAAACGCAGTGTTATCTTGATCGTTTACACATAAAGGAAAGGTGATCAGCCCTCCGCTTCAGGTACCAGTCCAGGGTAATATTGAATAAATATGACAGTGAAAATATCACTTATATTTATTTTACCCCCCTTGGGAATCGAACCCGGGACCTCCAGAACGGTAGCCGAGCGTGCTGACCATTACACTACGGAGGTGGACGATAGACATTCAGGAAGAAAATAGACATTCAAATATTTAAGATTTTATGATCGATTCGGCGTGTAAGAATGAGAAGATGCATCAATTTGAAAGAAGCCATATTTATTTGCAACTTAGCGCGGGGTTTTATTCTCTGCCTACCCCTGTGGAAACGGCGTGATGGTTAGTTAATAAGATTTATTATGAGTATTAATTCCGAAGCTTTTAAGGAACGTACCTACTTCACAGTAATTGATATTTCTTTTACTGGATTGAATAACTATACAATGGGGTCCTGTTTCCAACCCTAATGCATGGAATTGAAGTGTGAAATTGACAAAAAATTGATAAAATTATACTAAATGTAGTGGAAATGCGTTCTCCCAGAAAAATGTATGATAGATGTACGAATGGTTACATAAGAGAAAAGATTATATTAATAATGTTCAGATGGTTTGAGTATGTGAATCGAATGAGTAAAGAAAGGATAGTAAAACTAATGTATGAGGTGGATGTGGTTGGTAATAGAAGCAGAGAAAGGCCAAGGAAAACTTCGCACGATCAAGTGTTTCAAATACTTCAAAGTGGTCTGGTCAGGAGTTGGAATTATTGGCCGGTATGTATAAAAAGATGCATGAATATCGAAGAGGAGAAGATGCAAAAGATCTGTGCAAAAACAGATTGATGTGGCGTTCTACTCTCTCTGCTTACCCCTGCGGAGAAGCAGCGTGATAATCAGTATTTTTTTGTTGTTAAGTAAGCAAGTATGCCTTCCAATAGCCACGCTGAAGTACGCTACCCAGCAAGCCGCTTTTCCGGCGAGAGCGCAAAGCGCTGCTCAAAGCAAGAATAAAATATTGTGATTTATGTATCTACCTCACAATAACCAATATTTCAATTACCATTACCAAAGTTGACTGATGAACTTATGGAATAATTATCTTTTAGAAATTAATGAACTTTGTTTTCACCACTTTTTTTACTGATACAATTTAACCTACCGGTTTCGACAATACCTTGTCATCATCGGGGTTTATTTAAAATCGAAAACATTAAAATACTCTCACCAAAAACTTCCACACACTCCATAAAAATCCTAAATGTTTTTTTTTTAACATTTAGGATTTTTGTGGAGTGTGTGGAAGCTTTTGGTGAGAGTATTTTAATGTTTTTAATGTTTTTGATTTAAAATAAGTCCTGATGATGACAATGTATTGTCGAAACCGGTAGGTTAAATTGTATTAATAAAAAAAAGTGGTGAAAACAAAGTTAACCCTTCACTGCATAGTGTATCAAATTTGTTACATACCCAAAAGCTAGTGTTAAAACGTCCTTTAAAAATATAAACAACCATTCTTTGATTTTACTGATTAGATACATTCATAACTCAAGTATATAGTTCATAATTTAGCCAAAAGATGCGCTATGAACGCTAAAATAATAACTTCACTTGTCTCTCGAATACGAACTGTCAATGCAGTCATGTAGTCATGCAAAAAAAGTGTCGCAGTGAAGGGTAAACTAGTTTTATAAAGATATTATCAAATGTGCCACAAAGTATCTGCGGAAAACATTCAAGAAAGAATAAATATCTATTTATTAAGTATAGGCAAGCAATCGTATATTATTTCTCGACAGAAAAATAGGATCTGTTGTTATAATGGCGCCTAGTAAATTGGTCCGCATCACGAGACGACGCCTAAAGAAATTAACACGACCATTCTAACTGTAATGATGATCCTTTTAGAGTAAGAACAGGCCCTTAAGGTATGGTACCGAATTATACCATTAGACAAGTCGAAGTGGAACTCGACTCACGATGAGGATGTGGTGATGATTGATGGAAATCGGACTTCAGTGGCGTAGTCGAGAGTTGAAAAATAAATAAAAAAATTAAACTTTTTGAATACAATTCACAACAGTTTCAGTAGTTACATATTTCAGTAAATGTTTAATAAAATGCTTTTAAAAATATTATTTATATTAATAAGTTTTATTATTATTCTTAAAGGAATAATCCGAAAAGCCTTAAATTTTAGAGGCGAAGGGGTAGGTAAATGTGAAAAATATATCATAAACACCCAGACCAATAGAAAATAAATCTTTCTTGAATATATTTAGCACTTGGCGGGAATCGAACCCGTGACGCCAGTTTCGCAGTCGAGCGTCTATCAAACGACGCCATGGCGCCAACCCAATTATGTACAAGTAATTGTTTAAAAATATAAAAATATATTTATTTGACTTAGCAATCTGTATTTGCTCACAATCTAAGCTTCTTCCACATCATGCATCTTCTTATACATGCCCGCTAATTAAGGCAGAGATAATGGTCACACCAATCTGTATTTTCACACAATCTTTGCCCCTTTCACATTCATGCATCCTCTCATACGTTCCAACTTCTGACCTGACCACGTTCAAGTATTGGAAATAGGCGGCGTGGCGTAGTTGGGAAAACGCTCGATTGCGAAACTGGAGTTGAGGGTTCAATCCCCGCCAAGTGCAAAATAAATTCAAGAAATATCTATTTTCAATGGGCTGGGTGTTTGTGATGTATTATTCATATTCCTTCCCTTTCCTTACTATCCTACCTACAAACAAGCCTCTAAAAGAAGAGGTTTTGCGGGTTATTCCTTTTTTTAAAGTGCCAAAAATAAATCAATGGATAATAAAAAAAAAACATTAACTTTGTGGTAAGACATGTTACAATGATTAAAGAAAACACTTGTTTTTTACCACTTGAGTTTTATTAAAGACTACACGTTTCATAAGTTAAACTTCCATCATTCAGGTCTGTATAATAACATATTCAATATATGTATGTATGTTATTATACAGACCTGAATGATGGAAGTTTAACTTTTGAAACATGTAGTCTTTAATAAAACTGAAGTGGTAATAAACAAGTGTTTTCTTTAATTATTACTACCTTAGTTAATGTGAAAGTAATAATAATTTGATACAATCAAGATTACTGGCAGGATGAACCACCTCTGTGGTATTATTTGACAGATTTTCCAAAAATATTGTTTTTACTTTTACCATTAAGTTATTAAGCTCCAGACTTCCGAATTCTTCTTCATTTATATTGAGATGTCAAAAATAATCTACCATATTTTTCATCACATACATTGGTAAATTTCATTGCGTTAGGATAAGTACTCATAGAGCATTGCCATGGACTTCTTATGAAAACACTCACTCACTCAAAACAAGAAACAAACATATTTCAACGATATAAAAATAATTTTAAAATGCACAAATGTAACACAAAACAGTCCCAACAAAATTATATATACTTGCGAATAAAAAAGTTCAACAGCTTCTCTTTAGAAATTAAAAATTTTAAAGACACAAACATAAATTGGTTGGATAGCAGATCTGACCGAAAATAGTGAAGTACTCGAATCTAATAATAAAATTCACTTTGATAAGCTGCACTGGTGTTGTTGTGAAGATAATGAGCTGCACTCCTTGAGGCAATGTGTTAAATATGGATTCCATTATATCCTATCAATCAAACACCACGCAACGACTTTGATCCTTTGATGTTTTCCACATGTTGCTCGCTCACAATGCACATGCGCACTCCATCTATACCTTCCTCTGCTTTCCTTGCACGAATCTTTGCGTGATCAATCCCTTTTGTTGAGCTATTTACAAAAATTATCCAACAGTGGTGCATTCGGAGAGCCTTTGATAACTAGAAAAATAAATCAAACGTCGATCATCGATCTTGGTCTATTTTCTAGTCTAGTGTATTGAACGTACTTCAGTGCTACAACTATATCAATATTTTCTGCGGATTTAAGTTTTTTACTGACATTTATAGGTGGAAATGCGTTTTATGTACTAAAATAATTATATTGATAAAACAATACACTTCGGTTTTATTTAACCACTGACCAGATTTCTTCGTTACCGACATCGTCAAACTGGTGGCTAACACTGGACAAAATTGTGTAATTTTTCTGGCTAAATACATTTAAATTACATTTAACTTATGGTAAGGGGACTCATATATACAAATGTACGATATAATGTTAATTTTACAAGAAAATTGATTTTAGTTGGTGTATTCAAATAATACATGGGTGAATCTGTAACCTTGATTGATAACTCATTCTACTGTACATTTTTTATGGGGAAGTCCTGTGTTCTCAGAAATATATTTTTTTGGCTGTATTTAAAAAATCTAATATCACGATTTTATGTAGAAACAACACGTAAAATTATTTACAACATTTTGAGTTTGTCCAAATACTTGTTCACAAAATCTGGATACAAAAATTATATGGTAAAATTATATTCAATGACTTTTTTGAACCCCTACATTATTGTGAATATAATATAGAATTTTGTCTTACCACCCACCAGTCTGATGATGTCGATAGTGACAAAACCCGATCACTGTTCAAATAAAATTAAAGTGAAAAAAAACTATACAGATATTGTTTTATTATTTTCTGTGGATACATAGTTAAAATCATCATGTTCTTCTTATTCATTAACTGTGGATACTGACATTAATATTACCCTGCACTGGTACCTGAACCGCAGAAATGATCATATTGTGTCATATAAGAACCAATGAATATATCATTGCATCAATTTGATGAAGGTCCCTCTATGCACCGTTGGTTGCGGATAAGGGTTAGAAGAATATTATCCCAGAAATGAATAAACCATAAAAGGTTTTGAAAATCTAAAGTAATGATATGGTGGTTTTAACCGGTTTAATACGAATCGATTTGCTATTTTTTACTATGCCTTTAAGCTTTGTTGCGCGTGAGAATGATTCTGAACCAATAAAGTAGCTTAACACAAGGCAGAAAATCAGTTTGCCTGTGGCATTACATTAGTGGCTAGGAGCCATTGTATTTCTTCCAATCATCACATATTAAGGTGACTTCGCAGGCCTCTTACGGAACAAACAGCAGCTGTATCAATTGATTATCTCGCGGTTAGGAAGATCAATGGGAATTGGTGGTAAGTGGCGTAGAACAACTGGTAGATAAGCTGTTTCAAGCCTTTGTTAAAAAATACGAAATTGAATATCCACGCTTTGTTAGGGAAAATTTTGTTGTTTGAACCCTTTGTTATGCTCTTGAAAATTAAGTGGGTAGATCGTTTTTATTAACCACTTACTTTACGGAATACATATAACATTATACAATGTATTGTATTGAAAGCCATCGATCAGTGTATTGAAAGGCAGGTACTGTCCAATCAATTTGCCACAAAACCCAAATAAAACACTTTATAATTTTTAATATTTGGCCGCTACTGATATACACGGTTAGAAACTATATGTACAAATATGTCTGCGATGCGACTATCAGATATAGATTTGGCTAAACCGAAGAATGATGACTTGATTTCTATAAACAGAAAACTCAGATTATTTTTGAAATCACGTATTGTTCTTCTTCTTCCTGGCTCCTTCTTAACTTATCTTTATTCATTTTGGGTTCAGCTCTCTGTATACTCAAGTTCTAGATCCTTCTGTCATTGACAACGTCACCTAAGTCAAGCCTTAGTATCACATCCTTTTCGCAGCAACTAATAATTCTTTAATCTTCCTCTAGATGTCTTTCGAGGAAGATCCATGGCGATTGCCTGGTTTACAATATGTTCAGGTTCTCTGCATTCTATGTGCCCATAATACAACTAAGGATTGATTTATTGGAAAAGTTTTTATAATACCGAAGTAATAAATTAATACAATTAAAATGTGCTTATAAAACAAAATATTGTGTTTTTTTATTTGTTCACTATATTTTAATTGGGCATATATCTTTCTCCACAAATTCTGAAAAGTTAAGTACTACGAAATTCCGTCACGAGAAAAGCACTTCATATTTAATTTTGAAATTAAAGTTTTTTTGTTCAAATAAATGATTTAATAGAAGTACTTAAATTAGTGTACATTATAATATAAGCTATGTATGAATTTTAGAAATTCGATATACGTAACATTACAGGTCATAAAATATTGTAGAAAATTACAAAATACGAATAAGTACGTAAAAATACTTAGCAATTAACTAAATTTTATGACTTTATTTCGTAGTTTGCTATAATAATACATTTTTATAATGTAGGTTTTTAATGATTCTTTTGAGATTAAGACATTAAAAAATTAAGGTTTTCGGCTAATTTCTTGGTTCATCACGAACAATATACGCTGAAAGAGTTTTTCAGGGTTGTTTTTAAAACATAAATTTTGGAGCTTTCGTCGCCTGGAGTGACATCAATGATCGATTTCATAGTTTGGCAATGCCATAGGAAGCAAAAGATAACATACTATAATCAAACATTGATTTTTAGGGACTAAAAAGTAGTAAATTATATTTCTTAAAAACACCTAAAAATTAATTCCGTAACAATTGTTTCGCCTTGTTAGGGCATTATCAAACTACTGTGAAGATAAGTGATTACCTTTATATAATCAACGATCAAGACATGAAACTCTTCAAATGTGTAAAAACTCTACTTTGGTTTATTATTTATTTATTGTCGTATAACAATACTTTAAAACAAAACAAACATATGGCGTTCTTCTTAAATTGTTTCCTTTTATATTAGGCTTAAAGCAATCTTTTAAGATAATTTAAACATCTGCAATAATTGCCAGCGCTTAGTTAAAGTCTTAGAGAGAAAAAACAGGATTTAAGGTACATTGTCTAGTTTGATTGTATTTAACGTGACGTCAAGGAATTTCAACCCCAGCGGTAACTTGATTCTTATTACGAGATTGGTGTTATCCGGAAAATCAGGATTGATTTGAAAACGAACTGAAACTGAGAAAATTGAGTATTAGACAAACGAGGCGAACGAATCACCGGAGTTCCCGTGCTGTGTACAGGTCCTAAATTGTTTCCTTTGATGTGCCGATCGCTAGCAGACCGGTATAATGACACTTCCCATCGGTGACTGATACAAAGCATTACCAGACAACAGACAGCAGTCGCGATAAACTAATGTTTCGATTGTAAAGCCAATTAATGGGGAATGAATTATAGATTAATTGGATCACGACCGTAAGAAATATGGTTTAAAAGTGAAGAAAAAAAGTCTTTGATAAATTTATTACATAGAGTTTTAATGGAATAATTTCTGTAGTTTCCTGGTGTAAAAACAAAGTAAAGGTAACATTTTGAGTGTATGTAATTACTTGTTCATAATTTTAAATTTAAGTTTTACTTGGTAAATACGCCTCCGTAGAGTGTAATGGTAATATTACTCTGGACTGGTACCTGAAGTGGAGGGCTGATCACATTTCCTCCGTGTGCTAACGATGAAGATAACACTGCGTTTATGTGATGCAATGCCCTATTGGTGTGCGGATAAGGGTTCAAATGGTAAATACCTTTATTTCTTAAAATCTATTGTGACACGTGTTTCGATGCATTCCGCATCATTTTCAAACACCGTATGTGAATGTACATCGGAAGTCTATGTACATCGGAATGCAATGAAACACGTATCACAATAGATTATAAGAAATAGTGGTATTTACAAAGTAAAAATTAAATTCAAAATGGATAAATTTTACCCCAAATCGACTGCAAATCAATCAATAAAACTTGATCACAATTATTTTTATATTTTAGCATCTCAACATAGATGAAGAAGAATATGTACGTAAGGGTATTATCAGGGCTTACAATCTGTCGTAGGCTGGTTTAAGTGATCACTTTATACTGCCACCAACTCGCACATAAAACGACGGTGAACTATACGATAGCACAACTTTCCTTGTCCTCGGGTTGTCCTTCTATCTTAGGTAACGTCATCTAGGCCATGCCTTCGAATCATGTTTTCCTTTGCAGCATCCAAGAGTCGTTCAGTCTTCCTCTAGATGTCATTTAAGGAAGATCCATAGCGATTGCCTGGTATACAATATGATCTTTAATTTAAAGGTAAGGTTGGGATTTTTAAAGGCGGGAAAGATTTACAATATACAGGCGGACCTCATCTTTCGCACATTCGACTTTCGCACAATTTGCTTTTTCGCACATTTACAAACTTTTTTTTTGGCAATAATGCAAAAATGTTCAAAGATACACAAATTAAAAGTGAGGAAGAAGAACCTGAAAAAATAGTCAAGACCTTAACAAAAGTATGAACGAAGCTATTATGTATCTAGAGACACTTAAATATTATGGAAAAATGTGATCCTAATGGAAAACGCATATATCATGAGATATTGAGATATTCACGTGCGTAGGGCGATCCATAATAGTACTTCATGTTACAGAACTCCATGAAGAAAATTAAAAAAAAGTACAAAACTACTAACTATTGACAAATTTATTTAGGAAATATAATTTTTATTCAATATGTACTTCGTAATTTTTGATCGTAACAAATTTTTAAGCACTATTTTTGCTCAGCAGAAACTCATTTATTAATATGTGAATACTATAAATGTATAAATTTTGTCCGCCTCCGTAGTGTAATGGTCAGCACGCTCGGCTACCGTTCTGGAGGTCCTGGGTTCGATTCCCAAGGGGGGTAAAATAAATTTAAGTGATTTTTTCACTATTATATTTATTCAATATTACCCAGGACTGTTACCTGAAGCGGAGGGCTGATCACCTTTCCTTCATGTGTAAACGATCAACATAACACTGCGTTTATATGACGCAGTGCCCTATGCACCATTGGGGTGCGGATAAGGGTTTTTTTATTATATAAATGTATAACTCTTTTATAAGTATTCACATTCTACTAAAAAAGTTTCTGATCAATAAAAAGCTTCTTTTCATCTCACCAATAGATGTCTCTAGTGAAGTTCTAGTGATTCAAAAATAATGTTTCAAAATTGGTTCATATGTATAGAACTTTCAAGAATTTAGTAGTGTGGTTGCCAATAATGGGTAGAATTGGTGAATGTTACACGTGTGTAAAGTGATCACTTAAACCAGTGTATGACGGTCGTTAGCCCCGTAAATGTCCAGACTTCCATATTCTTCTACATCTTTGATGAGATGTCAATAAATATTACGAAAATAACTTCTGTAATTGGAGATAATCCAGATTTTGTAATCAAGTATTTGGACACACTCAAAATGTTGCAAATAAATTATATGGTCAAGCTTAAATAGTAAAATGAAAATGATATTTTCCGGTGTTTCTTATGTGTGTGAATATTTTTGTTTTTTTTTTAACATCCCTCTACTTTCGTACATTTAACTTTCGCGAACATTTTCAGGAACCAATCGTGTCCGAAAGTTGCGGTCCGCCTGTATCTTGCGCACTTTCGTATAACGTAATCGGAGCTCTGACAATAATTGGTACGAAATTGGTTTCGTGTACCTGACAATAACAACACACTCTCGATTTGTACGCGATTAGGCAGACCGGTAGCGGTGTGAAATTGCGATTCGGCGCTGACAATGATGTTGAGTAAAGAAAAACCGCCATTATGCGACTCAAAGGCGCCGCCGTGATTCGACATTTATTTCCCCACAATAAGGCACTATTGCGACCAATCGGAAGGGGAGAAAAGAGAGAAGGAAAAAACACACCGGGTCGAGGTGTGAATAGATAAGATTGTGAGGTTCATTTCAATTCATCAACGCGGTAATCGAGACTGAAAAATGAATAAAGATACAGTGAGTCTGCAATATTTTGTTTGGGTTCATACATTGTGTTATTACTTTTACACCTGATCGTGATCAATCACCTGTGACGCCATCATACCCATATACGAAAGCATAATATGTGTAACATATCGCTCACTGCTTTCAAGAACGTCATAAATCTAAAATCGTAAATTTTCAGTTCTGCATGTTTTCGGAATGGTCAGAAAATGTACTTTATCCCAGCAAAAGAGGCATATTATTAACTTAATATTTACCCGCAACAGCGCAGAATGTGTTGTTTTTGCAATTTGAAGAAAATGTACTGTTTAATTTTTTTTTTTAATATACTTGATATTTTTCAAATGGAAAAAAACCTTCAGGTTTTACCTAAAAACATCTGTTGTGCAGTAAAAAGATTAAAAAGTGGCTTGATATTTATTTTTAATACATTGTATTACATTTTTAAACTTTAAAAATGTTCTCCTGAAAAATCAAGTTTTTTGATTTATGACGTTCTTGAAAGGAGTGAGCGATATTTGCTTTTAATTATTGTTTTTGAATGTTACTTATTAATGTGTTAAGCACCAAAGAAAAGATTGTCATTATAACTATATTATTTTGTGAAATAAAAAGACTTTGTGTTTTGATTCACTCATATTTTTAATAACCAACTAGTTTCGGCAACAACCTGTTGCCCTCTTCAGGGTTTAATTTATGACTTAAACCCTGAAGAAGGCAATAGGTTGTTGCCGGAACTAATTGGTAAATAAAAATGTGAGTGGATCAAAACACAAAGTCTTTTTATTTCTCAAAATAATATATCAATATGATCCACAAAGTTAATGCTTTCAATATTCAAAGCCATTATAACTTATCATGATATTATTTTTGACATTTCAACATAGATGAAGAAGAATGAGGAAGTCTGGGATATAGTTTTTCTTCGTCTATGTTAAGATGTCAAAAAATAATTTAAAAATAACTCGTATAATTGGAGAGCTATTCAAGATTTTTGAAAAAGTATTTGGACACACTCAAAATGTTGTAGGTTATGTTTTAGGTATGATATTACTTTTTTTTTAAATTTAGATTTACTTGGTACATACCACTATTTCTTGAAATCTTATGAAACACGTGTTTCGATGCATTCCGCAGCATTTTCAAATAAGGTGTTTGAAAATAATGCGGAATGCATTAAAAACGTGTCACATTCACAAAAAATAATGATATTTAACAAGTAAAACTTAAAAAAAGGAAAGATATCGCTCACTCCTTTCAAGAACGTCATAAATCAAAAAAAAATTGACAATTTTCAGTTGTGCATGTTTTCGGAATGCCCAGAAAATGTAGTATATCCCAACAAAAGTGGCATATTTTTAACTTAATATTTACCCGCTACAGGGCAGAAAATGTTGTTTTTGCATTTTGAAGAAAAGGTATTGTTTAATTTATTTTTTTAAATATACTAAATATTTTTCTAATGGAAAAAAAACCTTCAGGTTTTAGCTAAAAAGATCTGTTGCACAGTAAAAAGGTCAATAAATGGCTTGATATTTATTTTTGATATGTTGTGTTATATTTTTAAATTTTAAAAACGTTCTCCTGAAAAATCTTTTTTTTTTATTTATGGCGTTCTTGAAAGGAGTGAGCGATATAACCACAAAGTGACTGCCGAAGTAATTATTGAAAATAAGTTATTAAGTAACAATAGGTTATTTAATTTTGGACCATCGGGCAGGCAGAACGGGAGAGAGGGAGGTGTTTGAGATATGGTGCTACAGGCGCATGTTAGGGATTCATTGGTCAGAACATGTAGAGAACAACGAAGTATTGAGCAGGGCTGGGGAGTCTAAATGCATACTAAATAAAAAAAGCACAACTGCGAGCCTAATGGATAGGCCCTAATATTAAACACCAGACCTGCTTCTTACGATTGCGGAGGGCATGTGCGAAGGCACAAAGTACAGAGGACGACCCCGCTTAAAGTATTTGGACCAAATTATCGAGTAAGTCAAGTTGAAGAGACTGATTGGTATGGTGTTCTATTCATTCTGCCTAGCCCTGCCGTGGAGTTGCGTTATGGTTAGTTAGTCAGTTAGTTAGTTATTAATGATTCTTGAATGTTTTCAGCAGATACTTTGTAGCAAATTTTATAAATTTTAAAAAATTAAATAAATTTTATAAACTTTATAAAATGAATAGTAAAATAACGTTTATGATTTTTACGGAGTGTGGGGAAGTTTTTTGGTGAGAGTATTTTAATGTTTTTGAATAAATATAAACCCTGGTGATGACAAGGTTCTTGTTGAAACCGGTAGGTTAAATTGTTTTTTTATAAAAAAATAGTTTTTACAAACTTATTTCATTTTATAAAGTTGTTCACATATTTTTATCTGTTTATATATTTTTTGCGTCTTCTTTGAGGATTACGATTTGAAATGATTTTCTTTACGAATTAATTACGAACGATCTTAAGTCAGTCAGCATTGAGGTAATCGCATTAACCATGCCATAAGAAGTAGATTACGATTTACAAATTATAATGGAACCGGTATTTTATGGCTATCATCTCAACATTACTCTATTACTTGATCATATTCATGATATTTCCTTCGAAAAGTCGCTCTGAAATACTATACATAATTTTGCGTTTTAAGTTTAAGCCCGACAGACGCCATGGAGTGCCAAGGTAGATGTCGAACTGCGAAACAGGAGCTGCTAGTTCTATTCCAGTTATAGTAAAATCACTTATTCAATACTCTCTTACTTATCCTTTCATTCCAACTTTAAACACGTCACTTATGCACGAAAGTTATATATATATATATATATATATATATATATATATATATATATATATATATATATATATATATATATATATATATATATATATATATATATATATATATATATATATATATATATATATATATATATATATATATATATATATATATATATATATATATATATATATATATATATATATATATATATATATATATATATATATATATATATATATATATATATATATATATATATATTTATATATTCATACAAGTATATTTATTTATATATTTGGCGTTTATTTCGTAGAACTCCATTTTAATTTGTGCATTGAATGTTAAATCAAACACTGATTTTTTGAGTCCACTAATTTGTATTTTATTGTTAAAAAACACAAAATAATCAATTTGGTGACAAATATTTCGCCTAGTTATGGCATTTTCTAACGAATGTCAAGTGTTGAATAACGTTTATAAATATATAATAAATATATATGTATATATATAAATATATATATATATATATATATATATATATATATATATATATATATATATATATATATATATATATATATATATATATATATATATATATATTTAATATATATATATATATATATATATATATATATATATATATATATATATATATATATATATATATATATTTCAATATTTATATATATTTAAATGTGATTAAAAAAAAAAATTGTTCCACGTCTAAAAATTAACAATTTCTTATACATTAACTTGGCTGAGAATAAATATTTCCTTTTTATTTAAATACTCTCTAAGACTTTAATAGTAAAAAAAACATATCATTAAAAACGACCAGAACTAATAAATAGCTTTAAGTATTGTTTGTCGTTCAAGTATTGCGTTTTGCCACTATTCACGTTTGTTAGGAATATTTTAGGGTAAATTCGAATCGTCTTTTTTAAAATGCTTTCTCCCTCGGTTTCTCTCATTAAATTTGTCTTTTTTTTATTTTATAAGAAGTTTCACTCGTATCGTATGTGTAATGCTGCACGCGCTATTCTTTTTAATGTTTAATCTTTGTGTAATTTACAGGACTTACTTAGAAAAAACATGTTTATAATTTGAATAATTAAATGCTAAGCTGTTTCGAGGAATGGTTGAAGTAGGCGATTTTCTGAACTTATCAACGCAAACTGTCACTTAAATAAATAATTGAATTAAATGGCACACGTCACCTCTGTCAAGGATATACGCAGTCTGGCACATGTCACATGCGGGGGTACTCGTGTACATAATGTATGTATATTAGGAAATATTCAGAATGTCAAATTGAAAAGTTTGTTTTACTTTCCAGCGGTAATTTAATACGGCCGACGCGTGTCAATTCGAATAATGACTGTCAATGAATTTTTAACGAGTGCGTGGAATAATAAATGACTAGGAATCTAAATTTTCAGCGGTCAATTAGTGCTATTAACAGTTTTGTCAACACACTAATGTACGTACTGAATGTACTTCAAAATCAATTTCATTTACACACATATCGCTCACTCATTTCAACAACGTCATATATCAAAAATCGTCGATTTTCAGTTATGCATGTTTTCGGAATGCCCAGAAAATGTACTATATCCCACCAAAAGCGGAATATTTTTAACGTAATATTTACCCCCTACAGGGCAGAAAGTGTTGTTTTTGCATTTTGAATAAAAGGTATTGTTTATTCATATTTTTATTCCGCATCATTGTGTCGGGTTGTGGTCCCGTGGTAGGTGTCGCGGATTCTTGTGTCAGAGTTTCTCGGTTCGAACCCACTCTACCATAATTTGATACCTTTTTCTAATGAGCCCTTAGGCTCACAGAAATAGCGTGAAATTGATTTTTTTGTAAAATAATAAAAACACAAATATTTCTCTTTTTTAAATAAATTTAATTTTTCACAAATTAAATTTACGGTGGTTGAAAATTTTGCGGAATGCATCGAAATACGTAGGTATCTTAATATATTAAAATAAATAGTGGTATTTACCAAGTAAAACTTAACTTTAATACTGCATTTTTTTTATTTATTGTATCTTTAATTTTAAAATGTATACAGATGTAACGTATCAACTGATTGTTAAAACTGATACAAGTGTGGGTAGTTTAGATGGAGATAATATTACATCGGAGATAACCCATCAAATTGTGTTCTAACATACGTCAATCTCAATCGTATGCAAATCAGGAGTTATTTATTATGTCCCGGTTACAAATATAATTGAAGGCAGGGAATTAAAATTGTTTGTAATTCACTCATAGTCTATTCACGGTAAATGTGCAACATGAAGATTTATTTCTGATTCTGGTGACGTCATAAACAAAACAAAAAAATGCGTCAGGTGATAAGTTCATACTACGTATTTTTCGCACTTAGTGGGTTTCATAATCAATACAAATATGAATCGATTATATATAATTTTGTTTTAACGATCCAAAATACACAATAATTCAAAATAATAATAAAACCTTAATTCATAAAAAAACCTTTACAATCCCATGTGTGAAATCTATCAAATAATATTTAATTTTTATTTTTGGGAATCTTAACATAGATGAAGAAGAATATGGAAGTATGGGCATTTATAGGGCTCATGCCCTGTAAATATAAGCTGGTTTAAGTGATCACTTTACACAGTGTAACATTCACCAATTCTACACATTATTGACAACCACACTACTCAAATATTATCCATTATTTTTTAAAAAAAAATTTTATTGGAAGGAAAAACAACAGTTACAATATATGATAAATCAGAATACAAAAAAAATCATGAGTACCAATTACAGTTCTTCACAACTATGCATAAGAAAAGTCTATATATAAGAAGAGACATGAGACAAGGATGGGATAAGAAGAAAAGGAGATGACAGTAATAGGAAAAGATGAAAAGGAAAGGACAGGGAATAGAATTACCTTTTTGCCTTCAATTGTACAGGTGTAGGCGTTCGCCTAAACGCAAAATATATTATGAAAATTTAAGTTACAAATAATTTCTCCGTTGCAATATTAATAACGTGATGCAAGGTGATGAGCGTCTTGTTAAATTATTACGATTAGCCCGATGCTGACTAAGGTTGCGTGTTTGATATGAACGAAGTAGGGACGGAAGATCGCTACGAACGTATTAACGTATTTGCATACAAAGTACATGGAGTTGTCACTCAGGGTAATTCGTGATACGACGTAAGTGTTTAATGACAAGTACAATTATTTAGTTCCGAGTCGTGACTGACGTGTGACTGACAGGAAGAGAAATCATTATAAATCACGGTTTAACTTATGTCCGATAGGAGCTTATGCCAAGAAGATTTAAAAGATTCGATCATACCATTCTGATAAAGTATAGCGCTACTAAATAACGCAATATCCTTTTATTATAAATCATATTAACATCTTTTTATCACAAACAATTTTTAAATACCAGTCCAGGGTAGTATTGAATAAATATTAGAGTGGAAAAATCACTGATAATTATTTGATGATTCATAAAATTGCAGGTCTATAAAAGAATGTCAGTTAATCTTAAAATGTATTTTTAGGACAAATCACATTCATGGTATATGAAAACATGCAGTAAAAACAAAAAAAATGTGAATTTTATAAAAATAAAATATAATATGATGTGTGCGTCCTGGTATGGTAAATAATAGAAGCAGAGTAAGCCCGAGAAAAACTAAGCGTGATCAAGAAATTCAAATGCTCTAAAGAAGTCAAGTCAGTTGTCGGAACCAGTGTTGCCATATGCCAAACCAAAAAATCTTAATCAAACCAGTCTAGAAATCTGTATAAAATCTGTATAGAATCAATAACCCAAAATATAAAATTTATTTTAATACACATTTTTATTAATTTTAGAAATCAAATCCTTTTCTATTTTCAGTTTGTAGCATGGATCATTGTAGTTGTTTTGATAGTAATAATCCTTCTAACATTTCAGTACTTATTATCAAATGTTAATCATGCTCAAATCTATACATATTTTCATTCTTCTGTTTTTTATATACTATGTCCAATTCCAAAAATCTGCATAAAACTAAAAGTACTATCTAAGAATAAAATCTGCCATCTGTAACGGTAGCCTAAAATCTGTATCAATACAGATAAATCTATATATATGGCAACACTGGTCGGAACATTTATGAGGAAATGCATGAATGTGGAAAAGGCGAAGTTTGTTTACAACGACAGAGTGATGTGGCATACTATTCTGTCTGCCTACCCCTGCGGAAATCGATGGAGTGTTTTTTTTGTTTTTTTTTTTGTTTTTTTTTACATACACACATACACATTCTTATATATACTTTTCATAATAAAACAAAATAAATAACTAATATTCATTGTCTACAATTGTATTTAAAGTATTTTTTTCATTTGGCATTAACATTGTGGAATGACATGTTTTTAATCAAAAATTAAACAATTTTCTTAGCGAATTGATATCAATTAGTGGTCGAATACAAGTGTTTTATTTTTAGTACTTAAATTTATCGAAAAACGTATATTTAAATCAGTTCTTGCGTTAGTTGTTTCTGCGCGTCTGCAACACGCCTTGGTTACACGTATGCAATAATTGAACTGTACTTCGATCTGACAGTGGGTAATTCCAGCTAAATAAATATTTAACAAATTATGTATTTATTTTTAATTTATTACAATCACGTATTTCATATCACTTTGAAATTTAAAATAATGATCGTCAATAAATTAAAATTTATTGACCAAATAATCTGGGATCTCTACAGGTAAACAAAAATCCGACACCGTGTGAGTGATATATATATTTGAACTATCATAATATCAAATATTTTAATTAATATGCGAAACTGTTCATAAACCTGGAAGACAACTATGTCACTTAAAGCCTTACTCACATCAATATAATTTATCAAGCGTCCAGCTGCGCTGAGAGACGGTCGTCACCTCATGCCCGTTTTTTTTTTAGAATATATTGGACTTCTTTTGTTTTTAAGAATATATAATACAAAGAAAAATATATCAGTTTTTATTTTTTAATATATTTTTTATAACTCTTCATTTCAAACCCGTATTTTTATTTTGACGAAAAACTTGTTTCTTCAATATAAAAACGGTTTTTTAAGCAAAACAATCAATTATGTTAAATTTTACCTGGGTTTAAAGAAAATTAAGTTATACTAAGGGCCATCAAAAAGTTATTTAAAAAAAAACGGTTTTCAGAAAAAAGAGTTAAATGTTTAGAAGTCAGAGAAAGGTCAAAAAAAGTCAAATTCCAATATGCATTGTAAATGTTTAAATATGTGCGCGGAGGCTGTGTCTGGCCCCTCGCGTAGCCGGTTGCTAAATTAATCGTATTTTTGCTAGTATCTCCTCAAGTCGGGAATCGAACCTGCATGCTCTGAGTAGGTACAATAAATCATGTTAGGTATATTATTCACGATTTGTATTTATGTATCTCTAATAGTTTCGTTGTCGTATAACAATAAATCATATTAGTTTAAACAAAGAGCATCGTATAAATTGAAAAATGTTTCCAGCTACCGAGATTAAACGGTAAAAAATGATGCCTTGTTGAAACGGATTCCTCGGGTGTATCGAACATTCTTTCTTAGCCCAAGAAATGATGCGATGCCTATGCTAAACTATTAAGGACTTGTCGCGTCATAATATTAATAATAATTAAAAAAAAACATAAATAAATCTCTGTGTTATATTTCTTCTTCTTCCTCTCTTAAAAGGTCTGTGTATCTGTTTAATCAGGGCTAGGGTCTGGTTCCTGTGATGAGGAGATTCAGTTCTCCCTCTATCTTTTTGGCGGACATCCTGTCTGCATTTATATTACAAAACTATTTTCTGTGAAAAACAACACCAAAAAATTATTCGACAGTAACCATGATAACATGTATCCATTATATTACAAAAAAAATATTGAGGTAGTGTAACTACCAATTGTTATTTTATTTTGTGGCATGTGTTTCGATGAGTTTAGCTTTACTAAATGGTTACATGGTATTTGAGTGCACTGAAACTCGAAACTAAATGATATAAAATAAGTAGTGCTATTTACACAGTAAACATTAATGAATCAAGTAAATGGCATACTTTATGTATAGAATAAATACGCATTCTGTAATTTATACTGTGTTTTTGAAGCAAAATAAAATTGGATTAAAAACATTGATGTACTTAAGAGAATAATCATTTCTACAGTCCACATTTTAATGTGATTTAATTAATGTAGATCAAAGTTTACTTCAAATTTTCCTTAATGCCAGTTAAATATGTTTTTTTTTTCTCTTTTCTCTATCTTCACCTATATCCCTTATTTATTGTTATTGCAGTGATTTTTTTTGTTGGTGGAGGTTTTTTAAGGAAAAAAACTAAATGTATTTGAAAAATATAGATTTTTTTCTCCAAAAAATGTTTATATACCAAAAAGATTTAAAAATGGTGTCATGAATGTTTTAATAAATTTTTTTCATTTATACTTTTTTTCCATCCGGTATCACCAAGCACTTATTCATCTTCAGGGATGGATATATACATATACAAAAAGTATTAGACGACAGTTTACACATTGGGTCTATATTACGCCTCTTATTAAAAATCTATGAAATCTATTCGTTCCTTGATCACACATTAAATATTATTTTATTTGTTTATTTAAACATATAACATATCTACGTAAGTCACACAATAATATTCCTTATTAGTTATTTCCATTACTGATTTTGGGACATAGGATTAAGGTTACAAGACTGAAAAACAGATAAGAAAGTTACAAACTAGAAAACACAGGCCGAAATGTAAAATATAAAGCAATAAAAAGTACAGTAAATAGGCATAATAAAAACTTGAGGTAAAAAGCACGTTTAAAGGTAAAAAAGACAATATATGCGCATATAACTTAAAACTAAAACAAATATCTTTTTATCAAGTACTTTTTCAGTTCATTCATTTTGGATCCTTGACTGAGAAAATATGAATAAATATTTTACTTCGATATTTTTTTTAAATTACGTACGTGAGCCGACCGTTTTGAAGAGAGTATAAGATGGGGACGATATGCCAAGTCCTCCCTTACTAAGCTCTCGGATGCGGCGGCTCTACGAGACCAAAAGCCGAGGAAATATTTGTTCAAGACAGCTATTAATAATGATCCTCAGCGGTGATAACAAAAGGACGCCATAAATGTTTATTCTCCAACACGAATTCTTAATCAAATACCCAGTCGTCAGTTAATCCGACGTCCATCGACATTTCTGAGGACAAGATAATATTAATGATGACTGAGTTCGGGGAATAATTTATGGTTGTACCAACGACTGCACGGAGGAATGGAAACAATCCATTGACCTTGCTGGAGAACCATCTCATCCCTGTCAATACATACATCAGGTACCTAAATGATGAATATATGAACGTGTTTTAACATTTTTTTTATATCTCAACATAGATGACGAATAATATGGAACTTTACAACATTTCGGTGTGTCCAAATACTTGTTCAAAAAGAGTTTCCGCTCAATAAAAAGCTTCTTTTCATCTCACCAATAGATGTCTCTAAATATTAAATAACAATGTTTCGAAATTCGTTCATATTTATAGAACTTCTAAGAATTTGAGTAGTGTGGTTGTAAATAATAGGTAGAATTGGCGAATGTTACACATGTGTAAAGTGATCATTTAAACCAGCCTATGACGGTCGTCGGACCCGTAAATGCCCAGACTTCCATATTCTTTTTCATCTTTGATGAGATGTCAAAAAATAATATGAATAATATGGAAGAGTAGGTATTTACACGGCTGGTTAAGTGATTACTTTACACACGTGCAAAATTCACCATTCTACCCGTGACTGACAACCGAACTACTCTATTTTTGACACTCCTACATATGTCATTAATCTCATGATGTTGTACGTGTAAGTTCACTAGAAGTATATATGGTTGGATTGGGAAAGCTGTTATTTAGTAGGACACTTTTATTTGGATGTATTCAAGAACAGGTATCGTGGTGTAGTTGGGTAGACGTTCGACTACGAAACTGGCGACACGGGTTTTATTCCAATTGCGAAATAAATTCAAAAACGATATATTTTCAATTGATCTAGGTGTTTGCGATGTTTTATTCAGATTTGCCTTCCCTATCCTTACTATTTTATCAGCAGAAAACCCTCCACAAAGTAAAAGCTTTCCGAGTCTTTTTTAAATAAACCTAACCGGATTATTTTATATACTTGAAAACACCTGAAAACATGATTTAATTTTTTTATACAGCTAATAATTTGACCAGTTATTTTATTCACAACATTTTGAATATGTCCAAATGTTTGTTCACAAATCTGGTTTTTTTCACCAACTAATTATTTTGACATCTCAAAATAGACGAAGAAGAAAATGGAAGTTTGGGTATTTAAGTACCTGTAAATACCTGGTATATTTTTTATCAGAGGTAACTGAGACACTTGTTTTAATATAATATTTAATAAAATAGCAATATTTAACAAGCTTACTTTAAATATAAAAAATGTTATTATCACAAAGTAATTGCCGAATCAATTAATGAAATTACCTACTACTTACTACATTTTTCGTCTTCATTAATATTATAAGACTCCCTTTGAGTAAAAGAGAATAAAATTAAGCTACAGAAATACCGGACTGATCAAAGCAAAAGGTATTTATTGGCATTATAATTCCCATTTCTAAAGCACAATAAACAATTAATTTCTTTGTATTATCAAGTGTATCATTACATTACATGACGTCATTAATATATGTATGATACACTTCACTTGAAATTTAAAGTGATTGGTTTATAAAAGGAAGCGGTAAGTTGATTTTGGCTACCGGTTTTCTTACCAGCTCTTATCTCCTTCTTAGTAAAGGTGTAACTTGAATCTTTTTAACATTTTTATTTTACAATATAAAAGGTAGACGCCTCCGAACCTTTATATTCAACCCTTTTTCACCGAAAGTTTATGTTTATTGTTTTAAAAAATATTTGATTTTGATACATTTTATTTTATTTAGGAATTAAACAGATCAGCAACATCAAGTATTATAAAATCAGTTATATTACCGTTCCAATAACAAAATTCCACATTTGTAAAAATACCTGGAATAGGGACGGGAAGGAATGAAAAGGAGAAAGGGGAAAGTCAAAGAGAATTTCACGAAAGTCACGATATCCATGTTTACTGATAATGTTGAATGATTTCAGTACTGACTATGTCGAGTTGAACATATCAATATTCCCATATTCATCGTTAACCAATTTTGATAAAGGATAAATATACAGACTTTTTTTTTGTTTGTTCTACTCGTGAGAAGCGCTAAGGTGTCAGTTACCCTCGTGAATCGACTGGGAAATTAAAAAAAATATACATAGGTTTCAGCTATTCCGGTGACTCAATGTGTGAGTTGATCAATTTATACAATTGGATCACATCTGAATCTGGTGGAATATACAAGTTATTATTGAAAATAGTTATTTTTTAAAATACAAAACATTATATTCCTTTCTAATAGAGAGGTATACGCAGCGGTGGGATTCAGCCAGTTCGCACCGGTTCGCTAGAACCGGTGCTTAACTCTTTGTTGTCACACAATATTTCGATTGAGATCATGTATCGGAGCACGCTCGGTTTACTTGGTCCTTGTTTATTTGTTTATTGTCCTTGGTCCTGGTTTATTTGAACCTTACGAAGAGAAGAAAATATTGTAAATATGAAAAAAAAATAGCGGAAAAATTCAGTTAAGTTATTGCATTTAGTTAAAAAAATATCGTGAAAGTTGAAATAAAAATATCGTGAAAGTTGAAATAAAATATGAAACAAGTAAACAATGTTTTTCTTTCTATACCTTGCCAGTCTCCCACAAGGCCAGAAGGAGATAGATACATTTAATACATAAACTAATGCGATAGAAAATCACTGCAACATTATATTGTTACATTATTTTTAATTAACTTTAAAATCTGTACAAACTATTAAAATTGGAGCATTCTGAGTTGGTATGTGAACGTTCTGTTTTGAATATTGAAAGCATTAACTTTGTGGATCATATTGATATATTATTTCGATCTACTTACTTACTACTACTATCAAAACACAAAGTATTTTCGTAAAAATACTTTGTGTTTTGATCCACTCACATTTTTATTAACCAACTAGTTTGAAGAGGGCAACAGGTTGTTGCCGAAACTAGTTGGTTAGTAAAAATGTGAGTGGATCAAAACACAAAGTATTTTTATTTCTCGAAATAATATATGTGAATGTTCTGTTTATGTGCTGAATAAAAAAAATTGTTCTTGATAATCCCGTCACTGGGTATACGGTGTTAGAAAATGATGCGGAATACATCGAAAAACTTTATACAATGGATTTTCATAAATAGTGGTATTTACCTGGTGATATTTAAATTAAATATTATATTCAGGTAACGCGTTACTTAAATATAATATCGTTCAAATATTATATCATGATTTATCTTCTTCTTCCTGTCTCCATTCCAATTTGTCATTTTTGTAGGCTGTTGTGGTAAGTTCCTTGTCCTCAGGTTGTAGGTCCTTCTGTCATGGACAACGTCGCCTGGGGCATACCTTCGAATCATGTTACCTTTCTGTAGCATCCATGATATTTTTGTCTTTCTCTTGATATTTTAGAAAAATCCACGTCGATTGCGAATATGCTCCGGGTTTGTGTAAGCCATTAAATATATATAAAATTTAATAATTGGTTTTCAACGAAATGAATATTTAATTTATATTATCTCAAAAGAAAAATGTGTGGTATTTTCTTAAAATAATCAAAATAATGTGCATACTAAAAATTAATATAAAGTAAAGGGTTAAAACTCGTATAATCTTGTTGGCGTTATCAGGCCAATCAATATCTTCGGACTTCAGGGCTCGTTTCAATACCAGTAAAGGAATCAATGAATTCCTTTTTTATTACTGTCAGAATGTAATGTGGTATTCAACGCTATCATAATGTAATTCAATTAAATAATATGCAGCTATAAATGTTCGATATTTATTTTATGAAGAACCTTCATCGAGATAAAGAATTTATGTTAAAATAATACCTTGGCTTGGGAGTCTGACGCATGGTTAGAATGTGAATATTTTCTTAGCAATAGCTGTGTTCTTTTATAAGTGTTTATACATTAAAAACATATATTTATTTAGGTACGAAGTCGAACTGCGATCTCTCAGACGAATGTGTGACAAAACGAAGTGATACATCGTGGAATGGTGAAATAGGGAAAGAATACAAACAAGAGAAATTAATGTAAGCATTATCGCATCAGAAGTGTTAATTTTATGAAAATTGTAAAATGTTTATATTCTTAATTTCTCTCTCTTTTTTGTGTGTATACTTATTAGGTTAAAATCGGTAAAAATATATTCAAAAAGAACTCCACCGACAAGACACAAAAGGTGGCTTGGTGAGTCTCTGCAAAAAAAATGTTTTAAATATGTTTAAAATTGTGATTTAAATAAATGTATACAATTTATGTTCATAAAAAAAAAAAAAAATAGGATGGTTTGGGGATGTTAATCGAATGAGTGACGAAAGAACGGTAAAACAAATTTACAAGGCGAATGTGATTGGTAGTTGATGCAGAGAAAGACCTAAGAAAAGTTCGCATGATCAAGTATTTAAAATATTTGAAAATGGTCAGGTCAGGAGTCGGAATAATCAACGGGTATGTATGAGGAGATGCATGAATGGAGAGAAGATTGTTTATAAATGAACTCAAATATCAGGGAAAGTAAATATTTGTAATTATTATCTACATAAAATGTAAGATTGAAGTATTTTAATGTTTTTTTTTAATTCGGCAAAAACTAATACTCAAGGTTAAGGAAAAAAAAGGAATCCCAGATCACAAAAGAGTGAGAATTATCGATTTTAGATGCCTTCAAGTGTTCTTGTGCATGGTCATTATATACAAATTAAAAAAAAAAATAAGTGCGAAGAACAATTTTAATCGGTTTTAAACGAGCCAACGAATAATGATTCTGCCAGTAAAACTTGTGACATGTCTATCCAAAGCAGCACGCATAGGACTGTCGTCAATATTAGTTCCTAAATTATTAATGCTTATAAAATTAAAATATTAAAATACTCATAGTTGATTACATTCCCTTACTCCCAAATGTTATTTTTATTTAATAAACCCTGATGATGACAAGGTTCTTGTTGAAACCGGTTGGTTAAAGTGTACTAATAATAAAAAAAAGTGTTTAAAACAAAGTTGTTTAATTTTATAAAGTTTTAAATGTGCCACATATGTAGCATCTGCGGAAAACATTCAAGTATTGATACTTACATTAGATTTCAATTCAAATATACGTATGAAATGACCACCTCAATTTCAGATTTCTTAATGCTTTCATTATTCAATATTTCATTCAATTTATTTATATTTCGACATACAAATAATTTCAAAATGCAATAATGTCCCTTTAGTGAGTTTTTCCGTGCCGAAAGCACATTGTCTAAATCTTACTCATAAAACTATGTGAAAGACAATTATTTAATACGTGCAATTAAATACGATATAGAAAGATGATGCGATCTATTTCAGATATATCCTTAATGATATATTTATAAATAGATCTTTCATACTTTGTTTCTATATTTAAAGACTTTGTGGATAGTGGAAGCAGGTTGTACAACTATATTGCATAATAATCAAAACTCTTTTCACCAAAAAAGTTACAAAAAAGTGATAAATTAAATTTACAAAATATGTACCAATAAAACGTATAAGATATAATATTACGTACATATATTGTAAGCGTACACACGCCTTACAATATGTTGTGATCGATCAATCTAGATTATACACTATAAAGTTACATGTAAATATTGATCGAAGATAACATATAAAACATGATTCAATTTCCTGTAGAATTATTGCAACATTATGCTAGTTTTTGAAATAGACACATGTAATTCGGAATGATTTGATAGCATTTTATACAACAAGGTTGGGGTCTAAAATTACTTTTTAGCACTTGTGTATAAACATTTTTTTGTAATTTAACGTAAACACGGCTAGTTTCGAAAACGACGATCAACAGGTTAAAATACAATAAATACAGTATAAATACAAATTGTTTGTACAATAATAAACAATAAATAATGTAAGTACATTACAGTTTATATTTATACTGCATTAATTGTATTTTCACATGTTGATCGTCGTCCATAAAACTACCCGTACTTACATTTATACACTCAAGAAATAGTCATAGTACAAGTGTTAAAAAGTTAGTATTTGTATGCATTTTCACCTGTTGATGAGAACATCTATGGTTTTCTAAACTAGTCGTGTTTACATTAATAAACTAAGAAAAGTGTTTTTTATGTTAATTTTTATACTTTAAGTTTGAGGATGTCCGATGGAAGAAAAAGCAATTTAATGAACAAAATTTATGTAAGAAAAAATATCATTTATTTTTAATGATATTCATCTGCCCTGTTGTAGGATTTCTGTTGTTTGCTAAAAACTTGTAATACCGCCAAAATACTCTCCGAACGAAGAGCTACTGTATTTAAGCAATGAAATTTCATCGATTTTTATAGAGGACTATGAGTTGCACGATTTATTTCCGTTCATATTATCGTAATATATGACGATGTTATAGTAATATATTTAATGTTCTAATGATTATGGTAAAATACTTCTAGTATCTCATTATCTTGCTCAAAAACGAACGGTGCCAAATCCATTAGTGTTCGAGCATCGTCAAGTGTCTATGAATGAGTTCGATTCCCACGATCTTTTGCTCAGTAGCAGTTGGTTGTGTAAGAGATATTATCACTGATCACGCGTCATATTGGAGGCTGAAGATCTAAATCCCACAAATCTTATAATATATATATATATATATATATATATATATATATATGTATATATATATATATATATATATATATATATTTATATATATATATATAAATATATATATATATATATATATATATATATATATATATATATATATATATATATATATATATAAATATATATATATGATAATATGTGACGCGTTTCGTCTTATTAAGACATAATTAAACTCGATGAGTGTTTCACAATGTCTCAATAAGACGAAACGCATCACATATTATCATACAATATGTATTTTGGAAATACAAATTACCCAACAATTAAAAATGGAATTCAACCAACCATCTGCAGTTACTATAAATAAATTACTTTTTGATGTTACTGTATTTTATTTTGAAGGCACTTTTAAATACAATTAAATTAAATTTATTCAATTGAAACAATCTAAAATATAAACTATTAACCTTTGATCTATGTGCGGCGATAAAAAGGTTGGGTATCACTGGTTTCGTAAACCTGGGTGACAGAAAAATGGTCTAATCAAAGTACATACCATAATCTATCAATCAATCGAGATAAGTTAATGTCATTCCTTGGTATTTAATTCGTGTGACTTAACGTAACTACTTAGCACTTAAAATAATATCGTAGGTGATAAGCGCGAACACCGGATGCTTTTTATCGGAAAAAAACACTTAGTGTCTTTACAACTTAATTATTCCTTAAAAACCAGACGATAGTTGAGTGAATTTAAGCAGTTTTTAAGGTAGTTACAATTTTGAAGTCGATATCTATTCATGTTTAAATATTTAAAAAAAATATTTGTGTTAGAAAACTTTTTTGTTTTGTGTAAGCACGACTAATTTGAGAACATATACAGTTCTCGAAACTAGTTTGTTACCATTGATAAACTCAAAATGTGGTCGTATACAATTGTTTTCATTTAGCTAATTATTGTAAGCACGACTTGTTTCGAGAACATCTGCGGTTCTCGAAACTGGTCATGTTTACATTGATAAACACAACATAGTGGTCTTATATAACTATATTATTTTTATATTCAAATCCTCATAATATTCTACAAAGCTAATGGCACGTTATTCGGGACTAAAAAACTGGTTACACAATAAAAAAATACAGTAAAATTATTTTCAATTTGGCATATATAAAGTAATTTTATAATGTCATATACATACACATACATCATAACTTGATTCGGTAAAAAAAATTAATTTTGCTTATTATTTCTAAGTGAAAAGTTATTGTTCATCTTGACTGTCCATAATTAAAACAAATATTGATCAATAGAGAACAGCTTTTACAAACAAACTTTTTCGCATTTTAATATATTGCGTAAGCTTATAAGTTGAAAGAAAATTGTTTTTGTTTGTGAAAATCACATTTAATATCGAATTATTCGTTAAGTCGCAACATAATTTTCTCTAAATCCAGGCAACACTTTATGAAATTGATTTTTCTTAAAATACCGTTTTTGCATTAAAACAATCAGGTTTTCTTCGAAATTACGATATGGTATTGAAAAAAAAAAATATTGAAAGGCAAGGCATAAAAAAAATATGTTAAAATATATTTTTTCTCTAAACATTGTAAAAAACAAAAAAAAAATACAATTTACATTCTTTAAAATAATCGTGCGTGTGGCCTTTCCGGTGGTCGGCCGGTGATTGAATTCTGTGTTTGCGAATACCCCTTTAAATATAGAAATGCGGAATACTCAACCAAACTTGTACACTGATGACAGTTGAATGCTCGAATTAAATCGATACTTAATTTTGTTTTTGTATGCGATCACTCATCAATATATTAATTAAACAGTCAATCAGTTGAGGTAATTAAAATTTCTCACTCTCGTACGGTCGCCCTTCACCTGCTGATATGTCGATACGTTGTAAGAAGATTGTGCCTGCATATGTTGGGATGCAACATACATACAATGCAATCACGATTCAAAGTGTATTATGCTTGCTGACGAAATATTGGCGCACGATTGAAAGCTATATTGGGAATATTTTATTACTAGTTACATTACTAAATCAAGGTAGGTTTGTATTCAGGAGAAAGAGGATCAAATAACCCTTTTTTCCGACAGGATCTAACCGTATAGCCTTAATAAGAAAAAAATGGAGATATTTTTAGTTGTCAATCGTTGTGGGTACTTTTATCAGTATTGATTTTAATTGTCATTTTTATTGTCATTCTTTAGTAAAAATAACATGAATTTTGTATGTATATATTATTTAAAATCACGTTTTTAGGCGTTTTGTAGTATGTACAATAACTCGATTAGAATCATTCATATATCCAAATAAAGGCTCTCTGCTAAATAAAAGCTTCCCTAATCCATCTATCAAAAGGTTCCAGTGACTTCAAATGGTAAATTTCATGAGATTTATGTATTAAGGAGTTCAAAAATTTATGAATTTAAGAAGTGTGGTTGTCGATCATAGATAGAATGATGAATGTTGCAAAAGTGTAAAGCCTTTGACATGTCATAAGGCCTGTAAATACCTAGAACTTCATATTATTCTTCATCAATGTTGAGATATAAAAAAAAACACTGAATGGAGAAAACCAAGAATTGTGAATATGTATGTATTTGGGCACACATAAAATAAACTGATGAAGTTATGAGCTGCGTAAAAAAAATTAAATCATGTTTTCACGCGTTTCCCGGTATGTGAAAATAAAGGGGTATCTGCAAATAAAGGGGTATCTGCTACATAAAAGCTTTCTCAATCCATCATAAATGGCTGTTGTGAACTCATATGTACAGTGTCATAAGATTGGTGATAACTTAAAGATTAATAAAGTTTCCGAAATTTGAGTAGTGTGGTTGTCAATCATGGGTAGAACTGTGAATGTCACACGTGTGTAAAGTGATTACTTACACACAGCCTATAACAGCCTACGAAATAAGCCGTGTTAATACCCAGATTTCTATATCCTTTTTCATCTACGCTGAGATGTCAAAAACATTAATATTTTCCTGAAACAAAAAAATCTTGACAGATTTCTATCACTCTCAAGTGTTTGTGTTGTATTTTGCAATGATTGTCATCGTTTATGTTGGGAACAGATTTCCCAAGTTTTTTTCTCTCGCTCATATTTTCAGTCACAGTCACCCGAAAGCCATCCCGAGTAGCAGCGAGCGGCTAACAGGTCGGTAGCTATACAATGGCTTATCGATCACAATATACTTTCAGCTGTCTGTTACAAACGAGATGGCGGCCATCCGTCACCGGGAAAAGGGTGACTGCAGCGGGAAGGCAATCTACGAACTGGACTGTCAATGTCGACGGGGCGAACTGGACAGCTACAGTTTTTATATACCGTATTTTACAACCTATAAGACGCACTTTTCCTTTTAAGATTTAAACCATTTTAAAGTTTAAAAAACGTGGTGTAATGGTTAGCGTGTTTAGCTACGGTGTTGGAAGTCCCGGGTTCGATTCCCAGGAGGGGGGGGGGGGTGAAATTCGGTCCATGTAGTTTAAGCGAAGTCGACTTCTGTAGTTCTGTAGTTTGTGCCTTCGCACATGCCCTCCGTAATCGAAAGAAGCAGGCCTAGGTATTTTATATTATGGCCTAAAGCCACATAAGTAAGTTATATATGGAAAAATTAAAAAAAGGTACGAATAATAGGTTAAGCCTAATTTTAAATGTATAAAGATGAAATGAATGTTAGCGGTTTGTTTAATTTTGCGTGCAAAAGTAATCGAACATGCGATAAAAATAGTAAAGGAAGTTGGTACCATAGCCAAAGCTTAGACACAAAATGCCGAACCCTCTTCTAGTGGAACACACTAGATTATTCTTCGTGTTTCCAGCACAAATTGAAACAAAAACATGTTTTTAACTAAAAGAAATGAAAATCGACTTACTGTTCTATAAACCTTGTACATAATAAGCAAGGTAAATAATGAATGCAACTCTCATCTAAAAAAAGCAGGCCTGTTTGCCTTTTATTATGGCCTAAATTTATAAAATTATATGGAAGAATTAAAAAAATATTCTGCTAAGCCTTAAAAACTTTTCTTCTTTTTCTTGGTAAAGGCCTTGTGGACTATTTTAAAAGGGGATTAGTCTATCGCGATGTTGATTTCCGGTTATTGATCCATCTCTTAGGTGGTCTGCTCTCGGGGTTGGTCGTGCAATGCAATGTGGGGGAGTTTCAGTTGTTCCATTCTCCTTTATTCTAAAAAAAAACACTTAAATAGAGTACAATTCTTTCATGTTTACACTAGTGCGTAAAGATGAAAGAATTGTACGCATTTCGTTTAATTTTGCTTACAAAAGTAATCGAGCATGCGGCACCGGTATCGCAGTAAGGCTCTCACCAATCCCGGCAATTCCCGGCATGAATACTCAAGCGGATTTTTTCGGCTCATCCGTTCGATCTTTTGCTGTCGAAACCGATCGAGGAATGCGCCAAATTCGAAAAGCCCGCGTTTCGGTAGCTCGGTCCGCGCCTGCGCGCCCGTCACGGCCGCGCGTCAATCAACATTGCATCGCCGCCATTGTATGCGGACGGGCGGCTGCGTCAAAGACAAAGACAACATCCCCCCCTTCTTCCTCACCGCCCCTCATCTTCCTGGCCGATCAATCATGTCGTCTCGGGTATCCGCAGACAAAAAGCGGCCTTGCCTGTTGATCATCAAAATATTTCGCCCGCGGAAGACGCCCGGAAAAAATTCGTCGAGTTTTGAGCGCTGGTGATGGCCAGAATTGGGCATCGCTATTTTCTTGGCGAAACGTTTTTTTTTTCGAAAACATTTTCGCCTTGCTGTATTTTAAAATTGTTTAATTAAAGCGTCCTTATTCGGTTACTATCACTTTCTAAATTTCAACCCTTTCACGAAGTAGTGTTTTTTGTTAAGTGGTATTACACGAGTGAGTGATGAATGATAAGGAGAGTATTGCAACCCTTTCGCTTACTTTGAGTTTCTTAAGGCCTAGTTAACGGGCGTTCAAATCATAACGCGTTTGGCCACGCTGAAGGTTGGAATACGTCCAGCCTTCACGGAAAAAAATTTAGAAAATACACTGAAATAATATTTTTGTATTCTTAACTCTTTTCAGTAACACTTTTCTTTCTAAAATTTTATGTTTATATCAAAGAAAAAAAATCAACACAAAAACGTTGTTTTAAGAAAAAAACCTATTTTTAAAATGTTAGCTGGGCTTAAAGAAAATTTAGATGCGAATCAACTTATATTGGGCCATAAGTTATTTTATACATTTTTGACATCTTAACAGATGGTGAAGAACATGGAGACCAGGTATTTACAGGGCTGTAAAAATGTATTTTTGTGTTAAATAATCATTTGTTTAATGGTATAGAAATATTCGTTTAATTCCTTAAATTCGTTTACATTGATACACCAAAGTATATCTACGTTATCATTCTGTAAAAATAGTAATTTTTACAAATTTGAAATAGTCATGGAATTTCTTCAGGGGTTAAGAATTTTCGTGTATTTTCCATTTTTTACACATTTTCAGCGTAATTCATCCGAACAGATACTGTTCTTTACACCGTTTCAATGTTATTTAGTTCAAAATATGATGTTACAATACTGCAAGGAGTTGTGTCATTTTTTAAGTAATGGATACCATCAATATTCTCCATACACAGATAACATATACGTTTGACATACAGCCGTTGTGTATGACTAAAAAAACACCATATAGAAAATACAGCATGAATAGTTGTCAGTCAAGTTGTCTATCGCCATAACCATCAATGTCTTCGAAACATGGATCATCTATCATAATTCTTATCGACGTGATAGTTTAAAGAGCCTTTTATATATTGTAAAAGTAATTGGCACATTAGCGTCTTACAATCAACCTAATATATTGAATGAGGATAGTCTGATTTTTAGTTTACCTTACTAAAACTGCGCTTTTAATACGAGAGTATGTAAAGGAGATGGTATCAGAATAGAAATTGTAGGGGTAAAAGTAGGAATAAAGAAGTGATTGTGTATCAACGAAAATATAATGAGTTCTCAGAAGTTTATAGAAAGTAACCAAATTAATAATAAAAATCATAATTATTAGTTATTACAGATTAAAGAAGAAAATGTCAATTAATTTTAATTTAGATTTTACAGTTCCTATTTGCAATTTTTCCTGTGGAGTTTTTTTAATCTTTTTATTGATTTTCCACATATTTTCTATTTTAAATTGATTTTAATTACCTTCATAGCATTGTCTATCACATATTGTATTATATTTTACACGCACGGACTCTGCAAAGGTGGAATTCTTGTTGAAGTTATACAGATTTATTAAATGAATACAATACATGGACTGTGAAAAATGTAAGCAAAAAATTAGGAAAAATCTTACCATTTTGCACAGTTTTGTAAAATCGGTGTAACTAACTACTATTTAATTTGATTAGCATGTAGTAAATATAACAATAAGAAATATACCAATATTTCATCATAGGTGATGGAAACAAAAAATTTATATTACACCAACTATTTACATAAACAATGTTTTTTTTAAAAATATTTTTTAATATACGTTTATAATTACATAGTATCGTGGGAATTACTATAATTTTGTTACTTTTAATTATGCTTTGTCGGGAAATTATATGAGACTTTAAGCAATTAAAAATATTAGTTTTTGTTTTTTGTAACATAAAAAAGAGGAAAAAATCATCATGATTTTAGTGCGTTATGATATAATCACTACAATTTGATAATATTAAAATAAGGTTTGTTGGGAAAATGAGATTTGAAAAAATATTTTGATTAACATGATTTATCAGTTTTTTTTTTCAAAATATGAAAAGGATATCAGATAATTCGTGATGATTTCAATGCATTGTGAAATACATTTGTCGCACATAAAGACAATTTAATAAAGGTTTTTTGTGGCTAACTAGAAAACAGAGATATTGAAGCTACCGACCTACTTCTGATAACCCTTATCAGCATCCAATAGTGAATAGGGTACTTGATTTTTTATTATATATTAGGAAGGCGCGCAGGTAATGCCCAGGGTAATATTTAAAAAAAATATACAAAATAAAGTGATGAAACTCTTATGACCCTCAGAAAATCAAAACCTAGACCTTCAGCTTCAAAGCAGAACATGGTTAACTCCTAGTTCGTAAGTGTGTAGTAATTACCCCACTATGTACCTATGGGTTCGATTCCCTGGGGGGGTCAAATAAATAAAAGTGATTTTTTCACTGTAATATTTATTCAATATTACCCTGGACTGGACCTGAAGCGGAGGGCTGATCACCTTTCCTTCATGCGTAAACGATCATGATAACACTTCGTTTATATGACGCAGTGCCCTATGCACTATGTACTATGCCCTATGCACTATGTACAAGGGTTTACTATGTACCTACGACTGACCACTCTTCAAATAACAAAGGTTTAAAGTATTACCCGTGCCAATTGTTGGCTAGCAATGCGTATTTATCTAACGTACTCAAGACGAACAGCATTCTTTTTCCAATCCGACAGCGCCGCATTAGTATTCCGGGCATCAAGGCAGAGATCCGCGCTCCCAGCGGGCCGTCTTCTATCTGCAGCACCGAAATCGTGCTACCGAGCGTACCTGCACGTTGTGTCAAATAAATTGATACTTTAACGGGTTGTCCGATAAAAAATACAGAAAGAATTATTTTTTAACGGTATCCATCGCAGTGCGGATTTGTCATGATTGACGCTGACGCACGTCATCTTTATAAGTTGATATGTAACTACTTAGTTTTTATATTTTGTTTATTATTAGTCTGCCTCCGTGATGTAATTTTTAGCGTGTTTAGTTACCATGCTGGAAGTCCCGGGTTCGATTCACAGGGGGGGGGTCAAATATATAAAAGTGTTTTTTTCACTCTAATATTTATTCAATATTACCCTGGACTGGTACCTGAAGCGGAAGGCTGATCACCTTTCCTTCATGTGTTAATGATCAAGATATCACTGCGTTTATATGATGCAGTGCCCCATGCAACATTGGGGTGCGGAGAAGGGTTTGAAGAAAAGCATTGTTTACTTTGTGGGATGGTAATATTACACTCTCTTTATCATTCATCATTCACATTATGTAATACCGTTATTTTAAGTGCCCAGACTTCCATATTCTTCTTCATCTTTGATGAGATTTCAAAATATAAAAAAAAAACCTCATAAAATTTTGCTATAAATTAATAAGTGGTATCAGTTTTAATATGGTCATGTCCAAACAGTCAAGTTAATTTTAAGCACAAGTCCTCGTTAAAATATCTCGACAATCATTTATTTGAGTCGTTTTAAGATAACCTTCGGTGTTATTGAAGTTATAATTCAAAGGACTACTCTTCCCCTAGAAAGTCTTGCGTCTTCAACACCAAAAATGGCTTGGACATCCTGTTCTAGCTAACAAGCCGATCATTTACCTGACCCTGATAAGGAAACTAGTCCGACATTATTCCGGGATTTTTTCAATGTCGCTAGAGTTGTTGAAATTTATATTAAAACATAGGTAGAAAGGATAGTGACTTTTTTATAAGCGGTACATTTGCTGTTTTTGAGCGTTTATATTTCTAGGACAGGGTTTTTTCGTGACTGACAAGTCATCCACGACTGACCGGCAGAATGACTGACAGTTGACGAGCATTCAGCATCAGATGATTGTCCGAGAAAAGTCGGCGGTGACTTTTAACTTCTTCGGCGGTCTCTTCGCTTCGTCTTCGTCGGAAGCTAAGATCAGTAGCGGGAAAATAAGTAGATCAGTTCACTAAGTATTTTAATTGAAGATGTTTTGTGTCGTGATGTTGCTTGAAAAGGTGGCAGTAGTGTGGGGAAAAAAGAGAAATTATTGAATGAGAAATATAATGAAGCAGAAAAACATGTTTTCAGATGTTGGTGAGTATGAGTAAAGGTTTTTATTTATAAAAATAAAAACAACTAGCTGAGCTCGCATGCATTGCAAAGAATAACGTATATTGAAGTAATTTTGCATATACAATGTTCTTTGTTTTTCCGGCTTGTCCATACACAAGCAAATCAGAAGGCATCTCAACATAGATGAAGACGAATATGGAAGTCTGGGTATTTACAACCCTTATGACATATCATAGGCTGGTTAAGTGATCACTTTACACACGTGTTACATTCACCATTCTACACATGATAGACAACCACCTTCTTTAATCTTCTTGAAACCCTTATCCGCATCCCAATGGTGCATAGGGCACTGCATCATATAAACGCAGTGTTATCTTGATCGTTAACACATGAAGAAAAGGTGATCAACCCTCCGCTTCAGGTCCAGTCCAGGGTAATATTAAATAAATATTAGTGTGAAAATTTTACTTTTATTTATTTGACCCCCCCTGGGAATCGAACCCGGGGCCTTCAGAACGGTAGCCGAGCGTGCTGACTATTACACTACAGAGGCAGACTAAATATATTATATGTAAAAAAATCTATATCGGGCTTGTAGACACCCCCTTTTCTTGAAAATATAAAGTAATGAAATGTATCAAATGGTGTTCATACGTTCAATTAAAAACCCTTTTTTAAAATTAGAAATTATTTACCATTAATACACTACGGAGGCGGACAACCACACTGTTACAAATTTTGGAACTCTCACAAATATCATGAATCTTTAATGAGTGAGTTCACTGGAGCCATGTATGGATAGTATGAGAAAGCTTTTGCAGAGACGCAAATTTGTGAACAAGGATTTGGAAATTAGAAGGTTTTCCAACGCATGAGCAGGCAATATATAACTATCCACGTGAGAAGTATGGTTTTGTCAAGTTTAGTCCACATACTTTTTATTTAATTTTTAAAAATGAAAAACGACTTTTATCTAACCGAATTATTTTACATACTGGGAATATAAACGACTGAAAATATGATTTTCTATTCACGATGCAGCTGATAATTTGATGAGATTATTAAATTTACAACACACTCAAAATATTGCAATTACTCTAATTTCATCTCTACCTACCTACACCATTAAACCAAGCACCTACTTTGAGATTTGTATTTACTATCAAGGGTAGATAGGTACCTGACTTCTACATATTAAAGGTCGGTACCTACTTTGATAAATAACTCCCGCCCTATACTTTAATTGTCATTTTGTGCGTAATAACCATTATTAGGGGAAATTATGTAGTTATAGCAGTAATGGGATGGGCACTGGCGCCTCGATGCATTAAATGTTTTTGTCTGTGCATGACTAGAATATTTACTATATCCGGCAGTGTAAATACCTAGTACCTACCTCACACGCCAATTATTTAGGCATTATTGTTTTTTGTTCATCAGCAATTTGGTAATAGAGTAAGAAGAAAAAAAGCGTGAAAAATCCCCAGATTATCATGTTCAGCCCTTGTATGGCCATGGAAAAATCCTTTTTTGGAAAATTTGATTCGAGGGTAACTTACTAACCATGAAGCCGCTTCCTGCAGGATTAGGCAAAGATAATAGAATGCCACTCCACTCTGTCTTTGCAAATATTCTTCGCCTCTTCCACATTTTCAAACGTACCCGCTGATTATTTCGACTCCTGGCCTGACTGCTTTTAAGTATTTAATATACCTGATCATGCTAAGTCTCTCTCGGTCTTCCTCTGCTCCTTTTTCCAACAACATTCGCCTACCATTATAAATTTGTTTTACCGTTCTTTTTTCACTAATTCGTTTCACATATCCAAAACCATCTCGATACACCTTTCTTAATGTTATCGATAATACTAACATATCTCAACCTTGCATTATTTCCTTATTTCACCATTCGAACATCTGTCATACATCGTTTTGATCGCATTTCGACTGCATTAAGTCTACTTTCAGCTTTCTTTTCCCAACTCCATGCTTCGCTTCCATACATTAGGGTTGGGACCAGGACTCCGTTGTGTATTAGCGGTTTACCTTTGGAGGATAGGTTTTTATTTGCTTTAACTGATTTCAGCGTACCCACCATTCACTCTATTCCCATCATTCACTCTTCTTTCTATATCTTCCATCAATTGATATATATCTTTCCATCCCTAGAAAAACATTCCCATGAATTCGAAATTATCTATCTGTTTCATCATTTCCCCATTTACCAATATTTCAAACCTAGATCTGCATTCATCTCTTTAAAAAACCATAATTTTGGATTTGATAACATTCATTAGCAAATTACTTTCTTTGACCAGTTAATGTTATTGTATTTTGTTATATCAAAAAGCATTTGGACACACTCAAAATGCTGTCAATAATTTGCGCGAGTGTTTTTGCCCATAATTTTCACTAATGAATTACATGAAATTATAGCAACTTTAAACATAAAGAGTAAATCCACTCACAAGTAGGCATAGGCTATGAAACGTATAAAGTTGAAGCCTGAGTAGGGACATGATAAACGGTGTTGCATAAGCCGTAGGTAGATTTCAGAGTCACTTGGAAGTTAGGTAATTCAAAAAAAAAATCTAAAATTTGTATGTTGTACCAAAGACAAAGATAAAAAAATCGCGTTACATGTTACATTATCTCTGGCGATGTTTTTGAATTTGCAACGTTCCATCGGAATGTTTTCCCGCTCGTTTGTTTATGGTTTCGGCCGCCATGTTGGCGCGGGCGGCGCGACCGCCGCTCCGCCCACCGCCTCCGCCGGCCCCGCCCTCTTCACGGCAATCACTTGCCGACAAGACAACTCATAATGGACCTGTACTTCTTACATGCGAACAAATTTTCAGATCCAACATTTTTACTAAAATTGAAACAGGCCATTTTTATGTAACCCTTCACAGCATGGTGTATCAAATTTGTTACATAACCAAAAGTTAGTGTTAAAACGTCCTTTAAAAATATAAGCAACCATTCTTTGTTGTTACTTATTATATACATTCATAATTCATGTATATTGTTTATAATTTAGCCAAAAGACGCGCTATGAACGCCAAAATATTAATTTCACTTGTCTCTCGAAGACCAACTGTCAATGCGGTCATGCAGTCATGCAAAAAAAAGTCATGCAGTGAAGGGCTAATTCTATCAACACACCCCTGAAATGATATAATTATTTTGTATACTAAAATCATTGTAAACTTGGAGAACGTGCTAATTGACTTTTCCTTTTTCATGGAAAGAAATTTTGAGACCCAGCATTTTTACTTAAACTGAAACAGGCCATTTTTATCTAATTCTATTAGCACACCCCTGAAATGATATTATTTTGTACGCTAAAAGCATTGTAAACTTGGAGAACGTGCTAATTGACTTTCACTTTTACATGTAGATAAAGACATTTTGAGACCCAACATTTTTACTACAACTGAAACAGGCCATTTTATCTAATTCTATCAGCACACTCCTGAAATGATATTATTTTTTATACAAAATTTATTATAAACTTGGAGAACGTGCTAATTGACTTTTCCTTTTACATGTAGATAAAGAAATTTTGAGATCCAACATTTTTACTAAAACTGTAACAGGCCATGTTTATCTAATTCTATCAGCACACCCCTGAAATGATATTATTTTGTATACTAAAATCATTGTAAACTTGGAGATCGTGTTAATGGACTTTTCCTTTTAGAAAGAAACTTTGAGACCCAACATTTTTACTAAAACTGAAAAAGGCCATGTTTATCTAATATAATTCTATCAGCACAACCCTGAAATAATATTATTGTGAACTTGGGGAACGTGGTAATGGAGCTTTCCTTTAGTAAATTTTGAGACCCAACATTTTTAATAACAGTGAAACAGGCAGCAGTCCATTTCTATCTTATTCTATCAGCACATCCCTGAAATTACTAATTAAGATTGTTTGAAATTATTAATTTAAATTGTAAAAAAAACATTGTAACCATATTAAATCAATTAAAAAAAACATATGTGAGATGAATTGACCGGTGAAAATCGACATCGCAGGAGGCTAATCCCTCCTTAAAACACGCCACAAGACCTACACAAAAAAAGAAGTAGATATAGCCGGAAAAATTGTGTATTTTTGTGGTACATTTCAGATAAGGTTTGGAAACGGTACGAATATAATATGTAGTAAACTCTTTAAAATGCAAATTCCACTTTCGTTATAAAGACGGTAGCATTATTACGAGTTGTAAATTTTATTTACACACAAATTTTAACAAAAATACATATTGACTATCGAAAATTAATCGTGTTGCCAAAAATGCCAGTTTATCTCGGCAGGTTTCTTTGTAAATAAACGACCCCCCACGTCGAACATATATTGTAGCTTTGCATTGTAACCGAACCATCATCGCCCATGCTAAATGTTTCTGTAAATATGAAATTATTTATTGCTTACAATACCAGTTAGCTGAGCTATGCAAGTGTGTACACATATTATTCTATGCGCGCTATAAACTAAGAAAAATACCGCCCAATTACCGCCACAGCGAGCTTTTAGCGCCCAGACTGCTTACCCAACGTTGCACTAACGTTGCTAACTGCTTAGCGGAACAACCTAATAACTAATAACAACAAAACTACCGTAAGGAGGTTTAAGAGCGTCAGTGGCGTAACGTACGATAACTTTATTACAATTCTTGAAACTATTTATGTATATATATAATAATAAAACCCTTATCCGCACCCGAATGGTGCATAGGGCACTGTGTCATATAAACGCAGTGTTATCTTGATCGTTTATACAAGAAGGAAAGGTGATCAGCCCTCCGCTTCAGGTACCAGTCCAGGGTTATATTGAATAAATATTAGAGTGAAAAAATCACTAATATTTATTTTACCCCCCTTGGGAATTGAACCCGGGACCTCCAGAACGGTAGCTGAGCGTGCTGACCATTACACTACGGAGGCGGATGTATATATGATCATAATAATAATAACAAGAAAAAAACACATCGTAGAAATCATGATTGTACGAGTATATTGATATTGTGCGAGTATAAATTCCGGGTTCGATTCTCAGGGGGGGTTATATAAATAAAAGTGATTTTTTTCACTGTAATATTTATTCAATATTACCCTGGACTGGTACCTGAAGCGGAGGGCTGATTACCTTTCCTTCATGTGTAAACGATCAAGATAACACTGCGTTTATATGAATCAGTACCCTATGCACCATTGGGATGCGGATAAGGGTTTTATTATATAAATACATTAGTAGGTACCTACACATAATGGATAAGTAAAAATTTACTAAGATTTATATGTCTATTTTGCAGTATGGGATTATAGGATAAGTAGATACGAGTAATAGATTATTCAAAAGTGTTATTGTTGCCCAAAAATTTAAATTAAAAATAATTTTTGAGGCGGGATAATAGCCCTTAACTTAATTTTCTTTAAACCTAGGTAACACACAACACAATCAATTTTTTTCCTTAATACATTGTTTTTCCATTGAAAAAATAAGTTTTTGTATGAAATAAATGGGTACATATTTATGGTTTTGAAAAGAATACACATTTTTTTAAAATATGTATGAGGTCAAAAAGTCAAAACAATTTTTTATTTCAATACATATCCAACAAAAAATTCCAATATACAGGTCAGTGAAAAATAAGGTCAACATTTAAAATAACTGTTATAAAAAACCAATTAATTTTTTTTTTATGATTTTGATCTTTATTTATTATGTGTACCTTGTTCGTTGATCTGCAGATGTCTAGTCTCTAGTCATTTTTTTTGCCACGTACGTACGTGCATTAATTTCAGGAGTAACTGTCAAGATAGCGATAGTAAAATGCATAGTATAAAAAGCGGTAGGTACTTTTAACCTTTTACATACAACGGAAGTAAATCTGATAGGTTATAGGTACGTAGCAATGAAGATCACGAAACCAATGCAGAGTTCCTGTTTTGCAATTCAGCCCCGGCCATCAATAGCATCAATAATAGCTTTCCTCGTCGATTAGCCGGCGGGTAAAGATTGATGGGTTGTGTAGTTTGATCTGATGATTCGAGTCCTGTCAGAGTAAATCACCGGTGATATTAATGATGATGGTCCTTCGAACTGGATCCGCGCAGGCGCCAGTCGGGGCGTAACAAATGGTGGACTATAATGAACTGCGTACTGACGTCATAAGTAGACGTATAAGTATAGTGTTTTAGGACCAATTTGTTGATGAAGCATTTACCATCGACAATGGGGTAAAACCTGTATTTGAAAAATATTATAAATAATAAGTATTTAATTGATTGAGAAAGGTGTGCTGAGATGGCTTGGGTCATAGAATAAATATAATAGAATAAAATAATAACTACTCATGTAATTTTTTCTGCATGAATTTTATTTGACCAGCAACTGGGGTCAGACACCAATCTGATGATGTCGGTTACGACAGAACCCGATTGCTGGTCAAATAAAATTCATGTGAAAAAAATTACGAAGTTTTTATTTTATTCTATAAAATACAGTTCCACGAAGAAATGTCAGTATAAAACTTAAATCTAATAAATATGAAAGAGTACCTAGTGAAGCAAATTTATGAGGCGAATGTTGAAACTTGGCATGATCAAGTATTTTATATACTTGATAGTGGTCATGTCAGAAGTCGGAATAATCGGTTTGTATGTTTTAGAAGATGTATGATGATTGGTGTGGCGTTCTATTCTCTACGTCGTGATGGTTAGTTAGTTAATATTTAGATAATATATGGATGAAGTTATGGTAAGGATTCTAGGTATGATTTTATACAATTTTATTACAGAAATGAGTTTTAGTACATGTGTATAAACTCATACCTCTAACGAGATAACGAGTATTTTTGCCTAGAATTTTTACTCATGAATTACATGAAATTATAGTAACGTTAAACATAAAAAGTAAATCCACTCATGAGTAGTCACAGGCTATAAAACTTAAAAAGTTGAAACCTGAGTAGGGTCATGATAAGCGTTGTTGCATAAGCCGTAGCCAGATTTCAGAATCACTTGGAAGTTATGTAATTCAAAAACACTTAAAAGTAAATTTAAATTTCAATTCAATCATTGTTAACTTTTACAATAAAAAAAAAACTGAATTCGGTTCTGGTTATAAGATTAAACATTTACCATCTCATGTGACGTAGCACTTCACAAATCAAAATAATTAAGGTCGACATAAATACGAGCGCACCTTATAATTTTCAACGTACCCGTGTATTTATTTAAGGCGCCATTCCTCCTAATGGAACTTTTGTCGGTAAGCGCCTCAGGGTGGCGCCCCCTTAATTCATAGAGTCGGACGCCATAGACAATTTCACGGGTAAGAAAGCCAATTCATTCATATTAATTTTCGTGAAAAAAAACTGCAACGGGCAGTGGAATAGTAATTACAAGGCGCAGACGGACTGCCCTTTGAGACTGTTGTTTTTTCGAGATAATGCCTAATACAATAATTTGTAGTTTCAGGCAATTCTGCTAAAAAGACAAGTGATGATTATTATACTTTAGAACGTTTTTTTTCTACTGAGAATATTCTTCGTGGAATGGATGTTTTAACATTTTTATTTATTTATTAATGTTGTATTTTACAAAGGTAGTTAAAATACTACAGTATTTAGTGTACATTATGAGCGCTTGTGCACTACACGGATTTTTACCGTCCGGTAGTCCGTTAAAAAAAATTATAAAAACGAGTACGTCAGCTTAGCGTGATCAAATTTACGCGCACCGTGATCACACACCGATCGAGCGCACCAATCCAAGCCAATCATCCGTTTTATCATGCTTACCGGACTGCCAGACGGTAAAATTCCGTGTAGTGCACAAACGCCCTATGTAGACGAATACAGTGGAAAACCGGAAACTCGATTTAATTAATTGGGAGTTTGGCCTGTTTGGATTAATCGAGAAGTTTTAATACTTTTTCTAAATTTAAATTTTAAATACCCCATAGTAATTATGTTTTTAAATTTCAATCCATTATTACAGTACCTACTTGAGTAGCAATATATGGTTGGTATGGTTATATATAGTCAATTAACTTTTCAATAATTTTCAATCACAATTAGGATAAACTCTTATAAAATAATTTTATGCAGTAAATGTGTTCTTCAGTCTTTGTTTGTTTTCCTACACACGTTTTTCTTCAAAATCCGTCATCAAAATAAAAATTATTGATTTTTCCCTATAATATTTATTTCATATTATTTTTGAAAAGTACCTGAAGCGCATATTGCCTTAATGTAAGTAACGAAAAAACAAAATTAAAATATCATTCGAGTATCTAAAATACAATATTTTAAAAAAAATCTAATAAAAATAAACACTAAAAAATACATTTTTTAATTTATAATTTTTTTCTTAAATTCCTTTTTCAACAATTTTAAAGTGGTTGAAAACAAAGTTTTAGTTTCATTTTACATAGTTTAATAAACATATTTTCGGAAGACGATGATTTTTCCTGAGAAAAGTGGGATATTTATGTTTCAATATTATTAATTATTATTTTGTGATGTAATAGTTATCTTATAACATTTTTTATAGTTGCTTATTATAATTGAGTTACATTAAAGAAAAACAAACAATATATGAAATGAAGTGGCATTTACATAGTTATCATAGTCATGTATTTTATTTATTGGTTCTCGTTTTTCCTCGAAGGTTTGGCCGAATGCCCCGAGTAGACATCCCCAAATAAAGGCAGCGAATTTATATGACAAGTACGGAGTAAAATATCTCGAATGTTCGGACAATAACATCGCTCGGTCGGCAAGCCGCGCGCCCACTGCGTCCGTCGGAATTATAAATTGAGTAATTAAACAGTGCGCGCACATATCTCAGTCGCAGCACATTTGCCGTGATGTTCCGCGACGCAAGAAAGTGCAAAACGAGCGCATAAATCCGCGGCCTGTCAACGCGCAGCGGCCGCCATGACACAAGATGGCGGCCAGCCTTGCGCAACCGCGGGAAATCAACTGAATACTTTTTTAAAAATGGGAATTGCATTTTACCTTGCTTATTAAGTACAAGGTTTATAGATCATTAAGTGGAAATTTTTTGTTTCTTCTCTATAATTAAATATGTTTTATTTTAATCTGTGTTGGGAAAAGGAGGGATAATCTAGTGTGGGCCAATCAGGAACTTCTCAGAATTTGCTCATTGCTGGGAGGAAACCACGTAAAACTCCTGAGGATAAGGCGGACTATTGACTGTCATCAGCAGACCTTCCGTTCCACTAGAAGAGGGCTCGGCATTTTGTGTCCTAGCTTGGTTTATGTTACCAATGTCATTTACTATTTTTATCATGTATGATAATCAACTGAAGACTGCCAAAATTGATCAAGTCATTAAAACTGCGTTTTAAAAAATATGTATAAACATGTATCATTTTTTGACATCTTAACATAGATGAAGACAAATATGGAAGTCTGGCCATTTACGGGGCTTACGACCGTCATAGGTTAGTTGAATTGATCACTTTACACACGTGTAACAGTTACCAATTCTACCCATGATTGACAACCACACTACAAATTCTTGGGAGCAATAATATGATCCAATTTCGAAACATTGTGCTTGAATCACTAGAATTTTATTTATTAAGACATCTATTGGTGAAATTAATGAAGTTTTTGAAAAATAACTGCTATAATTGGAGATAATTCAAATTTGTGAACAAGTATTTGGACACACTCAAAATGTTGTAGACTTTGAATCCATACAAAATGTATTCTTTTCATGGTATTATAATGAGAATTTTCGCATCTGGTCCATTATGTATCACGTAAAATATTATAAACTTATTTAAAGTACCTACATATTCGATACCAACATAATATTTTAGTATAATTACAAAATGTATAATTATTCGTAGGTAGAACATGAGCGAAAAAAGTACCTACTCAGAGAGATTATACTGAGAAAAATAACGGGCACAAGTAGCACTCTTTGATAATATTAAGTGGTTTCAATATTGTATTACAAATAAACACCAACTTCAGCATTGTATCTCTAATCTATGAGTTATAATTATCGATGAGTAATTTATAAATTGTATAACTGTTCGGTAAATCTTCATAATAAGTTCTATGCATTATTATTTTTAATATGTTAACTGTAATATCAATAATGAAAAAAACCTCTTAACGCGAAAATAGAGTTAACGTTACATATTATAATTTTAAACAAAATTTAAGCATTTACTTTATGGTCAGCCATTTTTACAAAATATTAATCATGTTTAAGTACTCATCTCTTCGTCAGGACAATTATCACAACAGCATCAAAACAATACCATACGTCACTATCATGATTTTTTTAACTCACACACTTACAACTACGCAAAATATTAATCACATGCACTAAAATATTAATTACATTTGGTCATGTAAGTATGTTGAAATAAAATGAAAATTAATTTAATGTCTTACAAAACACTATTTAAAAAAAATAAAATTCCAATATATTTAAGTATAAATTAACATGCATTAAAGGCCTTGGTCTAACACGTCCTGACGAAGAGACAAGTGCATCTAAAATCACTGTGAGTGGTTATGTACTAACATTACTAATATTTCGTTAAAGTTATATTTTTATATATGCGTATGTTGAATTTTAATTTATATATTAAATGTTAAAATCAAATACTGATATTATGAGTAATAAATTTACAAGACTGTTAATCAGTGTTTGATTTCAGAGTTCTACAAATTAAACGCTGAATTTATAAATATGTTGAAACTAATCAAATATGAATAAGTATGTCGAATTTTAACGCTATATACGTATTTTTTTTTAATGTAAGTACAGTCGCACTCGGTTATAACGAGCATGGATATTGCGAGATCTTGGATATAACGAGGAAACATTCGTCGATATTTTGGTTTATGATTTTCTCAATACATTTATTCACGGTAATATCGAGCAACTTCTGTATATAGCGAACAAAAAGAGATCGTCTTTTTTAATGTTGTAATTTTTTTAATTTTTCAAAATATTTTCGACCTTAACCAATTAGACCGATGCCGCCGATAAATTAAAATGAAAACTTGTTACACAATCTTACTCCGTAAAAAAATATATATCTTAAAATATTTCAGTAGTTTTAAATGTCAAACGAAGCCGGAGTACGAATGAAAGGCAATCAAACAATATATAATTATATACAATTAGTTTCAGTCACTTTAGTTGGTCCCCTTGGTTCGACTTTGAGCCGTCGGTCCATTCTACAAACGTCAGATATAAGAAATCAATCAGTTTTTTTGTTCGCTTTTTTCCTTTCCCAATCAGCCGCTTGATTAGTGGCTACTGGATAGCTATCAGCTGTCAAACCCTTCCATCTGTTACAAAGCAACAAATTTTATCAAAGTGGATTGAACTAATTGAGTTCATTTTTTTTATTTACCTAGAGGTGTTGGGATTTGATAAAAGTTGATATAGAAGGTGTCTGGTAGATATATGTATGTACTAAGAAGTATTATGCAATAAAAAATACACAGTAATAAATAATGAAACGCGGATAGCGTAATTGATTTATTTCTTAAAACACCGTTTTTCAATTGAAAAAATAAGTTTTCCTTAGAAATAATTATATGGTTTTGAGAAGAAAAGAGTTATTGAAAGCTAAGCAGTAAAAGAAATTTTAAAATATGTATATATATGTAGGTATATAATATTTATATATATGTTTATAATAATAAAAAACCTTTTTTATTATTCAACCCTTGAGAGATTGTTTTAAAGATATGTAACAAAATAACATGGAAGTCTGGGGCTTGTGAACTGTCGTCGGCTAGCTTAACTATTCCATTTATAGTTGTACATCTGTGGGACGTTGAAAATCTGCGAATGATTGGAACACCCATTTTGCTTTGATTTTGAAAGTTTTATGTTTTAAAGGCGATTCAGTTGGCTTGGCCATGTACTCCGCATGCCCCCTGAGAGCCTTCATCAAGCTTGCCTCTTTTACAAGGCATCAGGTTCGCGCCGCCCAGGACGACCACTGCTGACAATTCGTCGGCAGTTCTCGTCAGAACTTTGGGACGCGGATCTGACTAGGGAGAATGCAAGGGAGCTGGCAGCCGACAGAAAAGCCTGGAGACAGTTTGTGGACTCCATATGCTCCACCTAGGGAGCGGATATGGTTTATTATTTATGTTTTTACAGTTGTGTTTTTATGTGCTTACAACTGCTACTAGTAGGATTCTTATAATTGTTAATCCGATTCAAAACCAACATTAATCTTATATTGTGTATCAATTACTATGTGGTTTATATTAAAAATCAAATTTACACTTATAAAAATGTGTTGTTTTTATATTTCACCGGCTTGTTTTAAGTTAAAACATGAGTTTTTTCACATAAATTAGTGCCAATTAAAACATGATAACTCCATATTAATTCTGGTATTCCTAGTCACAAGCCACTAAATATGTGTATACCTACGTGAAACACTTGACATTCCACACTTAGCGCTTTTCGTATATCCACGATACAATCTAAATTATTACATTTTCATCAGTTACATCAGATAATTACTTGAGGTAACTACATAATACAACGGTGTCGGCAACTTCTAAGGAGTTAAGTGACCACATGTGCTTAGTAAGTAATAATTTTTTAACGTTTTATAATTTTTTATTTAAGTTTTGCTTGGTAAATACCACTAATTCTTTAAATCTATTTTGAAACGTGTTCCGATGCATTCCGCATAATTTTCAAACACCGTATTTGAAGCTGTCTAAATTTTTGAGTTGTGGCCTTGTTACGTTGAAGGATGAAGAGGGGTAGGAGTTTTTACTGATTTTTATTTATTTTTTAATTTAATAATACCATTTTTATCAGCGGGAATAAAGAAAATAGGGGGAGGCTTCAATCATTGTCATATTCTGAATTACGGGTTTATTATTTCTATTGTTATTGTTGTTTCTGTCCACCTCCGTAGTGTAATGGTCAGCACGCTCGGTTACCGTGCTGGAGGTCCCGGGTTCGATTCCCAGGGGGGGTCAAATAAATATAAGTGATTTTTCACTCTTATATTTATTCAATATTACCTACCTTGGACTGGTACCGAAAGCGGAGGGCTGATCACCTTTCCTTCATGTCTTAACGATCAAGATAACACTGCGTTTATATGATAGTGTGCCCTATGCACCATTTGGGTGTGGATATGGGTTTGAATGAACGAATGAAAATTGATATAAAATGTTGCAGTTTATGACTTTTTGTATTAATATCTTTAATTAAATAGATATAATATATTATTTATTTATTTATTTATTTAAACTTCATGTACAGAAAATAAAAAGTACATTGGCGGGCTTATTGCTAAAAAGCAATATCTTCCAACCGACCAAAGACGGACAGTGATATTGATCAAAACGTTTGATACCATATATAGCCGTTTGTAATCAGTGGGCAGATAGTACTTGAACATTAAAAAAAAACATAAATTACAAATTGACATTTAAAAAGAAACATAAATTAACAAAAGACGATAATAAGGAAGGCAAAGGAAGAAGGGAGTTTAGGGAAGGAGGTAGAGGGAGGAGGTTTGATCGACAGTTAGGATTCTAATGACAGATAGAAATGTCTCAGACGTTTTTAAAAGTTAATACATATTATTGTCTGATGTAATAGATTTTATCAAAAAACTAAAAAACAATTATTAACAATTAGACAAAAAAGTATTCTAGGATTCTAATGATATTACCACAACGTGACTACCGAATTAATTCATGAAATTATTCATTCCATCAGGGACTTGATTTTTCATCCTACTTCACCCTTATGATTTATCAATATGTATTATAGGTGTCTCAATCGATCATTTGTTATTCCACAAAGTTAATGCCATATCAAAAATTACATTACATTCTTCTTATCATTTATACAGTAGTTCACTTTGTGTAATACCACTAAGGAACATTAATTCCTCATTCTAACCATTCCATCATCAACTACTGACCATATTATGTGATAGTCTACAAAGTTAATGCCATATCAAAAATTACATTACATTCTTCTTATCATTTATACAGTAGTTCACTTTGTGTAATACCACTAAGGAACATTAATTCCTCATTCTAACCATTCCATCATCAACTACTGACCATATTATGTGATAGTCTACAAAGTTAATGCCATATCAAAAATTACATTACATTCTTCTTATCATTTATACAGTAGTTCACTTTGTGTAATACCACTAAGGAACATTAATTCCTCATTCTAACCATTCCATCATCAACTACTGACCATATTATGTGATAGTCTACAAAGTTAATGCCATATCAAAAATTACATTACATTCTTCTTATCATTTATACAGTAGTTCACTTTGTGTAATACCACTAAGGAACATTAATTCCTCATTCTAACCATTCCATCATCAACTACTGACCATATTATGTGATAGTCTACAAAGTTAATGCCATATCAAAAATTACATTACATTCTTCTTATCATTTATACAGTAGTTCACTTTGTGTAATACCACTAAGGAACATTAATTCCTCATTCTAACCATTCCATCATCAACTACTGACCATATTATGTGATAGTCTACAAAGTTAATGCCAAATCAAAAAAATAACTACCGTCTGTTGTTGAAATTGTTAAGCCAATTACCTATTAGTCCAAACATAAAACACAGTAAGGGACATTTTTACATTTTTGGACTAAGTAGCATCTTCTACTAAGTAGCATGTCCCTTACTGTGTTTTGAGTTTGGGCAGCCGAGTAATCATTGTTTATATTTGTAGGATTTTTCCTTGACTTACTTCACAAACTAGGAAATAAACCCAATTTCGAACTTCGTTAAATTTAATACTATGCGCATGTATAAATGAACTGAAACCACTTTTTTCTAGGTCATTATGCCGCGTGTTGAAGTTTTCTGGCCGACACTTGACGCGGCCGGAGCGCGGAATACAATATAGCGTCCATCACTCGCCTGACGTATGCTAAATGAGTTTTTCTTTAATACAAATTGACGGCTCGGCCGCAGACGGTTGACGTTTCCTTACTTAAGTAAGTTTTATTTATCTCGAGCGTGCTGTGAGACGCGGCCGTCTCGACTGATCAAAGAAACCGCCTACCGACTCCTGTTAAGGCAGAGTAGCCAGGGGTTACCAAAGTAATCATTGTATTTAAAAAAAAAAACATGTATTTATTTTTTTTATTGGAAAACCAACAGAATATTTCGACAAAAATAACATAATATGATAAAATACAAAAAAATAACAATTCCAATTATAGGTTTACACCTAAGTAATCTAGAAGTAAAAAAATAAATAAATAAAAAATTCATGAAATAAAAGTATAATTATTTAGAAAATTTCTTTAACGGCTGGTCAAATAGACATAAACAATATTTCTTTTAAACGTATTAGAAGATACATTATTGATGTCTATTTCATTATGATGTATATTTATTTTTTAAAATTTATTTTTCATCATCTCCATTATTAATTAAATAAAAGTGTTTTACCCTTTTGTACCTACTTTCTTTTTACATGATTTTATAGATAATGGAAGCTGGTTTTAAAACTTTATTGCATAATAATCAAAGTCGTTATGATTAAAGGTTGTTCAACTTCTGTAGGTATAAAAATAATTCTATTAAAATCTTAATAAGTTATTATACAGACCTGAATGATGGAAATTTAACTTCTGAAACATGTAGTCTATAATAAAACTCAAGTGGTAAAAAACGAAGTGTTTTCTTTAATCATTGTAACATGTCTTACCACAAAGTTAATTCCGAAACAATAAATAAAATACTATTAAAATCTAAAACGAAATGTATTTTTTGAAAAGTAAAAAATCACCTACAATACATAAAATTAATTCCAATAAGTCAGCGGCGTCGCAACACAAAAAAGTGATATTCATTAATGTAATTTATTCCTAGACCATCAATTTGTTGCCCCTGCCTTCAACAAGCGTCTAGTCATCGCCTCACAATGATCTCCTCTGGCTAATAATCACTCACTAGTAATAGGACACAGCTTGCCTTCAAGATGGCGCCCAGCCGAGCTTGTGTGATACAAAAATAGTTCGACACCAACAGATAATGCCTCTATAGAGAATAATATAATTGCTTGCCTACAATAATAATGCTAGGACCCTTTGATCGCGGTGCCGCTTATCCCAAGAGCTAAATGACGCGACTAGATTGCTGGACCACCGAGTTATGTATTTATTTTTTTAATTATGTAAACACCGTATTCACATATTTGCTCTACATATATTATAAAAGTAATGACTCATTTAACTATCAAAATAGTAAATTTCCTGGTCTGGAATTACACAAAGGCGTCCTGGTTTCAATTCTAATGAATGGAAGTGAAGCATGGAGTTGGCAAAAGAAGGATGAAAGAAGACTGAATGCAGTCGAAATGCGATCCTTCTAACGAATGAGCGTCAAACTATGCACGATAGATGTTCGAATGGTGAAATAAAGAAAGAATGCAAAGCTGAGATAAGCATTATCGATGCAATTAAGAAAATGTGTGTTGAGATGATTTGGACATGTGGAACGAATGAGTGAAGAAATAATGGTAAAAACAATTATTGAAGTGAATGTTGTTGGAAAAACTTGCTCAGGAAGACCTAGAAAAACTTTTCATGATCAGTGTTACTGCTAACGGTACTGGAACACTTTTCATTGGGAAGACGGAAACGCGCAAATGAAGATAATCATTTATTTATTAAAAATTACAAAGTTGTAAGTGTGAAAATAACAAAATTACACCAATATATCGAAAATTATAAAACACAAGGGGCGAGAAGAACAAAGCGACACCAATATAAAAACAGAGCGAGCGCGGCGTATACACGTTTCGAATATTATTTAATCTGAGCACCCAAATATTTGTCCGCCACCCCTTAAATACTATTTTAAAGGCGTTGCATGGGGTGGGGACAGTATTTGTAACATTTAAAACTTACTGATCTGCGTCTCTTTGTTCTTCTCGCGTACATTTATTAATACTATTTTTAATACATAAATTATTCTGTAAAATACACAGATTTTGGCCGAAACAATCAGGTATGTCAAATACTTGAAAGCGGTCAGGTCAGAAGTCGAAATATTCGGCGGGTAAGTATGAAGAGATGCATAAATGTACAAGAGGCAACAACAGAGTAATATGGCGTTCTATTATCTCTGCTTACCCCTGCGTGATGGGAAGCGGCGTGATGGTTCGATCGTGTGAAATCACACCGAAAAGTTAACGAGTTATCTACGTACCTACTGTAGATAACTTCAACTTTAATTCTGTATTTTATTTCTGACAATGTCAGCATTTTGAAACCGGCTTTCGATCGGTTTGATAGGATGTTTTTCTTACCATCATATTTACCCAATGGTGAATAGGGCACTGCGTCAAATTTATAAAATGTTAAGTTAATCGCTAATTATATAAAGGTAAGTTGATCAGTCTTAGTAGTTAAATAAGTACTTTTTTAATGTTATTTTTTTATTAACTTTTATCACGAATGTTGATAATAGAGATATTAATCTGTGCATGTAAAGTATGGAGCAAGTCTAGGAGCTTAATTGCATAATATGCGTTATGCGCGGCGATTATTTTTATTGTTTACTTGAGCCGTTATTATGCGCGGCCTGTCATCATGAGCAAAACAGACGCTTGACAAGGCGGCAGATTTGCTTCCCTCAAAGACAAAGACACAAGGAGCGTTTGTCTATCACTGAGAGTAGTATTTCCTTACGCTTGTTCTGTCCAGAACAAAACGAAAATATCAAAATTTGTCATACAAATAATATATTTATCAAGTACAGGTAAAAATCGATCGCCACCTAAAAATAATATAAGTTAAATTACTATTAATATTACCAACCACGTATTTAATAACTAGAAATTATCTTTTTTTTCTGAAATCTGTTTACTGTTTGCCACCATTCAAGCGATTTGGTCTTTTTCTTATCCTTCTTCCGTCTTTCAAGGATCTGTCTGATTCGTTATTCGTCTCTCGTGGTGTGGAATACCAGCTATCACTCGATCGCTTCGGAGGTCATGATGATGAATTTAATGCGGTACCCTAAGCACTATTTAGGTGCATGCATAAGCCAGTAAATGGTATACAGGGATGTTTTTTTTGTAAATTTAGGGTGCATGCGACGAATTTCAAAGCTTAGAACAAAGTAAACGAAATTCTATTTCATTTTTTTGTAAGAAAAGGCAGATTTAACGTTTTTTTTTCTGACATACACTTATCTACATCTGTAAATCTAGTCATACAAGTATTTTAGTTACGCAGACTTTTGACAAGACCAGGTTTAAGGTTCTGATTGATTTAGTCGCACAATTTTTTCTTGCCCATCTGTTACTACTAAATACCCAGTAGTCCATATTATTCTTCGACTACCTTGAGATTATCTATATAAATAACTCCTCAGTGGTGACAAACCCAGAACTTACGAACAATGATTTGGAAATAATAAAGTTCTGTACAGGAGTAGTTGACGATACGAGCACTGCGTGCAGTCGCAACGCAGGAAGTTCGGCCAATTTCTCTTGCTAAGTTGTGCTCATTTTCCGCCATCTTGTGTTCGTTTCCCGACGTCTTCTGAACATGTTGAGCCGTGCAAGTGACATGGGCGCGGGCGTGTTAACAATCAGTCACGACCTATTAGCGCATGTCTGAGATGCCTTTGTGCTGCAGAATCTGCATTTAATACCGCATCTGCAACTTGTATGAGATTGCTAATTGATATAATCGAGTAGCGTGTTAATTGTGCATGAATCGTCGGTATCAAATTGCATTTGGATTCCAGTATTCACGTGCCTTACCTTACATTCTACCAGCAAGACTAGAACTCATACCGCCATCTAGGAATGAGTAGAAATGGTTTTAATTACAGTAATATGTTGACAAAATTAATATTCAATATTTGTGTTAAATAATAAATGTAGGATATAATATTTCCGTCATTTTAGCACTTTTTTCGTATACTAAATACACATGTGATTGAATTGTCATACTCACTATTTACACTTTTTTTTCTTTGATTAAAGGAATAACTCGCGAAGCTTCTACTTTTAAATGCATGTTTGCGGGTAGGATAGTAAGGAAGGTAAATGTGAAAAATACATCACAAACACCCTGAATTGCTAACAATCTTCTCCACTTCCACATTCATGCATTTCCTCATACGTAACCGCAAATTATTCCGACTTCTGACCTGACCACTTCCAAGTATGAGTTTGAAATACTTTTTAATGCAAAGTTTTCCTCGATCTTGCTCTGCTTCTATTACCAACCACATTCACCTCGCAAATTTGATTTAATTTATTATTAGATTAAAACCAATATTTTTAGCTTTTCCACTTTTTTATTTGACCAGCGACCGGGTTTCGTCGTTACCGACATCATCAGACTGGTGATGTCGGTAACGACGAAACCCGGTCGCTGGTCAAATAAAAAAGTGGAAAAGCTAAAAATATTGGTTTTAATCTAATAATAAATTAAAAATGCAATTCCATCACGAAGTGTCAGTGGATAATATAAATCTATTAATTTGTTTTAAGATTCTTTCGTCACCCATTTGATTGACATGCCCAAACTATCTCAATACACCTTTCTTAATTTGATCGTAAAAATATAAAAATAAAAAAATGCAATAAAAAAACTCACTAATTTATTCAATAGCCACTTTGTGCTAATATCTATCTATTTTTAATTTTAGTTTTACTTGGTATATACTACTTTTTTCTTATATTCAAATACACATGTTTCGATACATTCCGCATCATACGGTGTTTGAAATGATACGGAAAGCAATGAAACACGTATCACAAAAGATTTGAAGAAATAGTGGTATTCACCAAGTAAAACATAAATAAAAAAAAAACGAAATCTCGCTTAGCTTTGCAATAATTCTCGCTGTATTGTAAACCGTCTTAAGAGAAAATTTTTTTATTTTGTTTTCCTTCAGTGTGAAAATGGCCTCATTTTATAGAAATAAACAACTAAGTGTGTGCAACTGTAAAATGTTTTCAGGGCTTGAACATTATTATTGTAGTAAAAAACTAAAATAGTCCTCTTGTCATGATATGAGTGAAACTTGTCAAAGATGAAAAGGGAGGAGAGCTGCTCACAGGACGCCGAAAGGTAGGTACGTGTGTGAGTGCGTCCGCACTCGACGAAGTTTTGTTTTGCTTTGTATTAATGACCGGTTGCGAAATGACACGACACACACATCATATGATGCGGTGGCATGTTTATTTTCTTAAAGTTTAGTGACGAGCATCACTCGCCGCCGGCTCTTTGAGGTCGAGCGCGTGACAGCTGGGGTGACGACGTCTCCCGCAAATTGGGGACACGCACGCACGTCTATTTTCAAAGAATCTTTAATATAATTGCAAGGAATGTAGGTATGTCGGTGACACATTGCTGATAACAACAAAGTAGCAGTCTGGCAAGCGCATTTTAGATTTGTCTCTCCTAGAAACCAATCACACCCTTAGAGCTACCTAGTAATACTTATTTTAATAAACCAAAGTAATAGCGAGTTATAACTGATCATCTTTTACGAACTTGGTACATAACAATTATAAATATAATACTTTTGTTTATTATTTTAGCGATATTTTTGTAAAATACCGCCTCAAGGGCACTTCATAAATAAAGAATCGTTGAATTTTCATATTCCTTGTATTTTCGCCTGCTGATGAGAACATCGGTAGTTCTCGAAACTAGTCGTGATTGTATGAATAAACTCAGATATGTGGACTTTCACACCTGTTTTATTTCTATATTCAAATCATCATGGTATTCCGCAATGTTTTTCTTTCACTATCGATTTACGATTTCTGATTTTTTAATGATTATCTCACTATTACCGTTTTCTACTATTGATGGAAAAGGATTCGGTATCCTGTGTGTGCATTTTTCACACACACACACACATACACACCGCGAGTATGTGTGTGTGTAAGTGTGTGATATATGTAATTAAACATATTTATATAAATAATTTTGTAAACGAAGAAAACAGTTTATTTACGTACTTTGAAATTTAATTTAATTGTAATAATTAAAAATGTTTACACATGGTCACACGAATGGTGGCGCTCTGAAATGATACCACCGGAAACACAACACAATCACCGCCGAGCATAGAAGCGAAGCGAGTAAGATAAGCGGACCTTTTCTTTACCTCCTCCCTGCCGCTGCGAAGAGCGGAGCCCCATTCTCTCGGCTTCCACTGTTTGTATAGTTAACAAGATCCCAGTATGAGGGAACTCAGATTATGACAAGGAAAACATTTCAAACATCAGCACTAAACATTAGAGCCAGACATAAAAGAAACTTATCCAACTCAATGTCTTCTACTAGGTAAGCTTTGAAGAAAATTGTAAAAAAAAATATGTAAAAACCAATGATAACACTAATAATTTTATTATGTTAAAATACAAGGGTGTAGATTACGATTACGAAACGAATTATTATTTTTTATAGTGGCAAAATACAAATTTCAATCATTCAAGCAGTGAAAAATTTATTATTTTTGTTCTGAAAATTTCATTTAATCCAGTTACGAAGAAAAGTAAACAGTTAAGAAGAAAAAATCATTCATTTAAGTTTTGTACTGACATTTCTTATTTGTTTATTTTTGTATGTATAATAAAAAAACGACTACGTTGTTTTTATTCTACTTTGATTTTTTTATAAAAGTGGAAAAAATATGTATATTTGTATATAAATAAAAAAATATTTTTATTTGAAAAATACAAGCATTTTATGAAAATATTGAGTATTAATAATAATTTAAGTTGGAATATAAATTTGTTTTTGATTTGATCAATATTATAAAGTAGCTATTAGATTTTTTTTATATATTTTGAAAAATAATATTACCGTTAAATACTATTGATTATGGGGAAGTGCATTTGTTTCTTTTTAATTTTTATTTAACATTTCATATATGAATATTCCATGAGACATGTATTCATTTGTATATATGCATTTAAACATTTTCGAAAAAATAAGCCCGCCAATTACTTATTTATTTTCTGTACATGAAGTATAAAAAAAATCCATCATAGGCTTAGTTGGTTATGCGTGCGTATTAAATATGCAATATGGTATCAAAGATAATTCCCATCAATTTAAAATAGAAAATTAGGTGGAAAAACATGAAAAACCGTAAAAAAACCTAAAAGAGGCATAGGATGTTCCCGAATATAGAGTAACGGGACTTTCTATGTTAAAGGATATCTTCAAATTAGCAAACAAACATTTAACTGATTTCGTTGATTTTAGATTGAGTAATTTATCTGTTTTAAAAGACGCGAGTTAAATTTAAAAATGATCACATCGAAAGAGGCCAAGAATGCAGGTTTTTTCTCGACGTTGATTGCTCGTTGTAAGAGTAAATTACGAAGCTTCTGTCCTTCCATTTAAAGATAAGATGGATTTTATCTCAACCGGACAATCGCTCTGCGTTGACAGGTATCATAAAATAAGTTATAATTGCTTCAAACTCGGACAAGACGAGAGACACGGCTGTAATTTATTAATCATAAAAGAGTGAGATTCCAATATATCAACCCTATAAAGACATATAATATTCTCGCGTACTATAAATGCCAAACTATTCAATTACAGTAGATGGATATAAACTGATAAAAAAATGTATACTATGTTTACTAGATGCTGAGATAACGGCCATTTTAAAACTACAGGATTTGTTGTAGAGCTATAATTTAAAAACCGGTGATTTCTATTCCACAAGGTCTCTTTGTAATGGTATATAAAAATATATACAAACGTAGAAAAGTATATTTACACCTGTTTAAAAGAGAAATAAATAAATCATAAAATGATAAATTGAAATTACTTTTATACTAACGTGTTGTAGTGAGTAAAAAAAAACAAAAACGATACGTCATCTGATTTTCAATAAAGTTTTTACTACACATATATTAAAATATTCACACACGTATTTATGGAAATCATGCAAAAAAAAGATACATTATATGTTGGCGGTGATATGATGCAAAACGTGGATTTTGTTTTTATTATTTTTTTAAATATAAAAATAAACTCTTTGTCTAAAAGTACACTTTGAGTTTCTTGATGTAAACACGACTAGTTTCGACGTTCTCAAAACTTGAAAGTAGTCTTACATTTACATACAAGTATTTTATTTATATATATTCAAATCATTGTGTTGTTATGTTATTCCACGAAGTTAATGCCAAACCATTCAATAATATTGTTTTATTATATATAATGTTATTTATATCAGATAATGAGTAATTTATTCTTATAATCAATTTTTTATTTAAATAAATAATATTGTTTGCACACTTAAATACGATTTCAATGAATGATATACTTGGACATTCGCTTCAAAGTTTGCTTCACTGAATTATATTATTATATCTAGATATTAATTAATTTTCAGATTAACACATTCATGAAAATTTTCACGAGTCGAGGTTAATTTTCTGGAATAAATCATTGGTTTCATGAAAATTCGTCGAGTTCTGGGTCGGACAAAAGCTTTGTGGCTACACAACACACGCGAAGGCCACATTTCACATCTCTCCAAAAGGCTGCGCAATTACGTTTCAAGCTTCCATAGAAGCTGCGTCGGTCAATCTGCCGAAGAAAGGACTCGCCGACTCGGTGACGTGGAAATAAATTATGTTGCAGTTGTCAATCACTAATGATGGACTGGTGACTGGTGACATCCGAGGAGACCTTCCACCACAAGGCTTTTTGTTCTCCCTGTATTTTATGGATGCCTTTTTTATGATATGACGGGGCCTTTATTTTTGCTTAAATTTCTTTCCTTTTTCGTCTCGTGATAAAGTTTGGCATTGTGAAATTCGCGATATAAATTCTGCTTTCGAAAAATTTCAACCATATTTTATGTTCAAGCCAAAAAAAGGAAGTAAAGATGTCAAGCTATAGAATCCGAGGTTTGTATTACTTTATATTTACGTATTCAATTATTCATCATATATTACAACGTGATCATTTTACAAAATTCCCGTACATACGGCAGTTCTGTCGCTATAACAAAACGACAACGATGTACTGAAATAGATTTTATTCCTGTCAGCATCGGTAATGATTACTAGTTTTACCATACATATAAATTTGAACACTTCTTTTTTAAATTAAATTTTAAACCTAGAGTTGTGTCCTTGGGACATTCTCTCTAATATTCTCTATAACTCTAAAAACTCTAATTTGACTTACCTTCACATAAATATCATGAAAATTATACGGAACACATCAATACGTATATTGATGGAATTGATTTTAAGTTATAAGTGGTATTTATCAAGTAAAACTTACATAGATATAAAAATACATAGATATTACAACACTGACTGCCAAATCAATTAAAGATATTATGTTATCTGAATAACAAACAAAATAGAGATTACTATAATTTTTATCGTCCACATTTTAAAATGGTTAAATTAATGTTGATCGAATGGTTTATATAATATTTTCCTTCACGTGAGTTAATTCTTACTGTATTTATTGTAACTGCAGGCAGTTGGTAGAATTCTTTATTGAATTGTTGAAGAAAATGCAACAAAAAAAGAATTGTTGGGTAATAAATCCAAAATTAAACACGGTTATTGGATTGAAATCTATTTTTATTTACATATATGATAAGTGACACCTTTTGTCTTATTAAGACATTATCAAATACTCAAGTGTTTGATAATGTCTTAATAAAACGAAAAACGTCACATACCATATATGTAAATAAAAGTCGAATTCTTTCCAACAACCGCGTTTAATTTTGGATATTACCCAATATATCAACTCTTATTGTTGTTGCATTTTCTGCTCGTTACTACAATGTAGGTATTTAGTTTGTTAGAGTTAAAATCACTCGAGAAAACGAGTGGAGGTTTAATAAAAAAAGTATGTAATATTTTTAAAAGAACTAATTAATGATATTTTGTTCAAGAGGCATAAGGACGAAAGATGACTTATCAAAAAATAAATATATCACTCTCGAGGAAGTAAACTGAATGCAGTCGAAATGCGATCTCTCAGAAGAATGTGCGACAAATCGATGTATGATAAATGTGCGAATAGTGAAATAAGGAAGGAATGCAAAGCTGAGAAAAGCATTATCGATAAAATTAAGAAAGGTGTGTTGAGATGGTTTGGACATGTATAACGAATGAGTGAGGAAAGAACGGTAAAACAAATTTATGAGGCGAATGTTAGTGGGAAAAGAAGCAGAGGAAGACCGAAAAAACCATGGCACGATCAGGTATGCCAAATACTTGAAAGTGGTCAGGTTAGGAGTCGTAACAATCGGCGGGTATGTATGAGGAGATGCATGAACGTGAAAGAGGCGAAGAATGTTTGCAAGGACAGAGTGGTTAGGCGCTCTATTCTCTCTGCCTACCCCTGCGGGGAAGCGGCGTGATGGTTAGTTAGTTAGTTAGTTAGAGGAGGTATTTTACTCGTACCAAATACTCGTCACATAAATTATGTAAAATTAAGATTATTCTCACTATTTCTTCATGTATGTTAAGATATCACTATGAATTGATCATTTCTTCATTGTCGCTATTTCTAATTGTCCAAACGTCTGTTACAAGAAACATCAACGTATTTTTATCTGATAAAAATTTTCGAATTAAACTTTGGTTCATTGGACGTAGAATTTAAAAAAGGAGATATTTGATATGTAGTCATTAATCTTTGTACGAGAGCTGATGGTAAAATTGTTCCCGAGTGATGAGGGACGTAGCCCTTTCCGACGGTGCCGCTTGTCAAACATGTCGTCAAACATTTCGACTCGCGTGTCCATCGGATTATCGATACCGGATATCAAAGACGTAGGTACTTATTTAAATAAAAATATAGTATAATTATTTTTCCAAAAAGCCAAAATGAAAATTGGTCTCGAATCGTTTATCATATAAATTAAATTACTTATATACATGTGTCCACCTCTGTAGTGTTATGGTCAGCACGCTCGGCTACCGTTCAGGAGGTCCCGGCTTCGTTTCCCAGGGGGGTCAAATACATATGTGTTTTTTTCACTGTAATATTTATTCAATATCACCCTGGACTGGTACCTGAAGCGGAGGGCTGATCACCTTTCCTTCATGTGTAAACCATCAAGATAACTCTGTGTTTATATGACGCAGTGCCCTATGCACCATTGGGGTGCGGATAAGGGTTTAATTATAATTATTAATTTTAAACATATTAATAGAAGTACTCACAAAAAAAACACAATAAAAAATCATACCACCCACAATCATTTACAATATGTGTAAGTCCCTCTCCAAGCACATGAGCTCAGTTTCTTTATTGGAGAGTACAGCGTAATGAATTTTTAGATTGTAAAGTAGAAATGTCTAGAAAATGAATTGAATTATGAAAAATACTCTCCTAACTATATTATATAAATAAATAAAAATGTTACTTTTTTTGTTTCGATGCATTCCGTATCGTTTTCGAATCGAATGTTTGCATTTTACATTTTTTGACATTATATACCTTATAATTTGACCTGTTATTTTAATGACAAAATTTTGAGTGCGTCCAAATACTTGTTCACAAATTTGGATTATCTCCGCTTAGGAGATATATTTTACATTTTTGACATCTCAACACAGATGAGGAAAAATATTGAAATCTGGGCGTTTACTGGGCTAACGACCTGTTTTGGCTGACTAAATCATCACTTTATACACGTGCAACATTTACAAGTCTACCCATGATTGGACAACCACACTACTAAAATTTTTATACAAAAAACTTCTATACACATCATTAATCTCATGACACTGTGCATGTGAGTTCACAATAGCCATTTAAGGTTGGATTGGGAAATCTTTTATTTAGCAGGAACCCTTTTATTTGGATGTGTGTAACCGGATTATTTTAATATAATTTTAAAAATATATTTTTTTAACTTAATACTCAAGTTCTGACTTTAATAAATATGAACACAAAATAATTACTTTTAATATTATAAATAAAATGCGCCACTGATTTCTTACTTGGTAATATATTAATCGTTAATTTTATCGAATTGACAGGTCCAAAATAACAAGATCACTCGGACCAAGGATTTTTACGTTTCATTAAATATTGATAGCGGACTTCATTAAGATGAATCGACGTGTGTAAGTTTAGTTTTAAAATTAGTAAACATATTCATGAGTATAACCATAAAAATATGTATACGAAATATACTTAGGTAATTTTGTTGCTTAGTGGCAATTGTTATGACTTCGAGCTCGTGTTAGAAACATTTAAAAGTCAACTGTCGTTTAATATAAAAATAAAGCACTTGTATAATACCACTTTTTGTGTTTATTAAGATAAACTTGACTAGTTTCTAAAACTACAGATGTCCTCAACAACAAGTGAAAATACAGACTTGTATATTTTAATTTCTTAATGAGAACATGTGTAATTTTCGGAACTAGTTGTGTTTACATTTAATAAAGTTGAAAAGTTGTTTTGTCTTCATCGTGGATCTGTATGATGATTGATTTGTTTATTTCATGGTCAGTCTCCACTGACTCAATTCTCTGCTCGTCTCTTCAATTCGGCGTATCCGCCGAATATAATTTGTTATGTAAAAAATAAAAAATTATATCCATATTAATTTTTTTATGTGTTCTTGTTAATAAAATACAACTTAGTAGAGTAAAAAATCTGTGTTTGATTTAAAATTAATACATAAATAAATAATAAACCAACCATAATAAATAAACCATATTTATTGTTGATACTGTGTTCCAACCGGGTTGTCATCTTTATGACAAGGTAGTTATCGAACACCATTAAAAAACATATAAAGTGGTTGAAAACAAAATTAAATTTTATTTTACAAAGTTTAAATTAAAATCGTTAAAAGGTTTCTCTTTATAAATACGACCCATCTTAAACTAGTAGGTCTATGAATGTGCATAGCTCAGCGTTTCCACGTCTCGTCAAATTCCCCTCCCCTCGGAATTCGCAAATGCATTTTATATTTATTCTCATAGGCAGGACACCGGGCGGATTCCTCCAGGACGATTCTTGGTACTAGGAGTGGTAAATAAGCCTCCTTCATTAGTAATTCACAACCCGTAGTCACACCGGCTCCAAACATCTGCTGAAATGACTGGGATACATAATTATTTCCTTACCGTATGGAATTGTCAATCAACTCGCATTTCTTGGATGATAATAATGACATCTGATGTATCCAATTCGAAATATAAGAAACTTATTTCGGAATGTAATGATATTGGTTTTCGTGATAAAGTAACAACATCAGAATAAACTAGAAATAAATACAATGTTCTGAAAAATCATATACAGTAAAAACGGAAATTTTATGCCACATACCTTTTTGATAATTAAAACTAAATAAAGTATAGTCTATCATTATATCTACGAAACGCCAATCTACATTCTCTACAATTGTAACGCACTCGCTCACAAACGAAGTCACATCCTCGGAGGACCTCTACAGGACTCCGAGAAGGTGAAGCTCCTACCACCAAACAGGTCATGAGTTACATGACTCACGTAGGTCTTGGGAGTGAGCTGCAATATAGAGGAAGGTCACAATAGACCTAATATGGTCGCGGTGACATAAGGGATGCAATATACCTTGACATAAAAAATCATTATATGTATATCTGTGTAACTCATAAAGTATGTATTTTGAAACATCGCAGTAGACAAAGATAATAGAACGTCTTAAACATTCATCGCCTCTTCCATATTTATGCATCTCCATTCGCCGTTTGTTCCAACCCCTGACTTGTCCATTTTTAAGTACATATTTCAATTACTCGATCATACCAAGTTTTGTGCCTTCATCTGTCAGAATTTTTTTGCATGTATACTATATTGGCTTAGTACTGATTTCTGTGCAGCATTCACTCACATTTTAATACCTTTATCAATCTTTTCATCCGTAGAAAACATTCACTAAACTATACAAAATCATCTACATGTTAAAATTTTCCCCTTTTATTACTTTTTCATACTTCTATTTAAAATCATCTCATTCAAAACTCACTTTGGATATCAACATTATCATTGTCATTATCAACATTCATCAACAAATCCCTTTCTTTAGACATATTTTACACCTTTATCACTAGCTTCTGTAGGTTTTCTTTATTATTGGCAAAAAGCATCGCATCGTCAGCATAAAAAAGGCAACAGACAGTCAGATTGTTCATTCCAGCTCCAATTTATACCTTTCAGATCATTCACGCAAATATCAATATAGGATATAAGTACACGTTAAATAACCACGGTGACATTACACATCCCTTTTACACATTTACAAATTTTAAAATATAATAAATGAAAATACTAGAATTAATCTTAAATTAAAATGAAAATTATAGATCATGAACAGATATCTTCTGACAAATAAAGCGAGTGTATTATTTCTTGTTTGCATCGATATATTATCCGTACAAATTTAGCTGCGTTGCTAAAAATGCCGACAGCTTTTTAATCGATAGTCTGGAATTCGGCTGATAGAGCTATTTGCTCGCTGGCTGGTCACATAGGAATTTGCACCCATAAATACCGATCTCGTTCAACGAAATCTAATCGGGAATGTTTAGAAAGAATGGCTGATTGCATTTCGCTTCGTTAATGAAGTAATTAACACAGATGATGTCTGCCTGCAAAACCAGTTTCGATAAACGCGCATAATTTAAACAGAGGATAACAAGAGATGTTTGGAATGTCCATCAAATGACTTGTCACTTAAATATAGGGTAAGAAAAAAATATAAAGGTATCATACTGTGATTTTGTCGAATGTTTTAAGCTGGTAAACATATCTATAGTCTATTTTGCATATTAACTTTGTGGTATGGTAATATAACTCTCCTTATCATTCATCATTCACTTTGTGTAATACCACTTAAAAAGATCACTCCATGACTACCGGAGCCATCCATTAACAGGTCAAATGAATACCCAGTAGTCATAAAGTAGTGATTATGTGGTATTACACAAAGTGAACGATGAATGATAAGGTGAGTTTTATATCTTAAGTAAGCTCAATATTTTATTTTGTACATTAAAAACACTGTATAGTAGAGTGGTATAGTAATATAAGTCTTTCCTTATAATTTATCGTTCACTTTGTGCAATACCAACAAATCGGTATTCGTGAAGTAGAATTTTTATGTGGTAATACACTAAGTAAACGATGAATGATAAGGATAGTTTAAGCAATATTTAATAACTAGCAGCATCATGTACATATATACGAAGTTAAGTATGCTATTCAAATTACTTAAATCAATGATTAAGTGGAATAAAGAATTGGCAAAAGTGAAGATAAAATGAAAAATATTATATAAGGTTTTAATGTGTTTGTGTTGAGAAAATGGAATTTTATCGTGACGGTTGACTCTGACCTATTCGTGGGAACTTCTCAGGATCTATCTACTTGTATGTATAACGAGGATGAAAGTTTAAAAGGAAAGTGATAGTGAGGAAAGTTGATATAGCATGTATTGGAGGAATGTGTAGAATAGTGATGTGAGTAGGGTGAGAGTATATGTATTAATTTTAAGTCTACTTAGTTGTTTTTATTAACAAAAACACAAAAAAAAAATCGTTTGATAATGTCCTAACAAGGCGAAACAATTGTCACCATATGATTTTTTATGTGTTTTTGTTAATAAAATACAACTGAGTATAGAAAAAATATGTTTTTGATTTTAAATTAAAACATAAATTAAAATGGAGTTCTGCAAATTGAACGCCAAATCAATAAATCATAAAAAATAGGGTGAGAGTAGATTGAAGCGATATATTATTTATCCAAAACAATAATGATTATGAGTTAAATTTTCAAAAAAAAATAAGTGAGATAGGTAACTAAGGAAAAAAACTGGTAAATATTACTTACGCAATGCGTGATAACTCACTATTTATAGATAAGTAAATAGCATCGGACGTTTAAATCTACAACATATTCCATCTTATTTTCTCTTTTTAGTTTCATAATTTATTTATTACCATTTTATTTTTTAGAGTTATTTATAGGTATTATACCAAATAAAACGTAAATTCAAAATGGATAGATATGAATTATCACAAAGAGACTGCCGAACCAATTGATGACGTTAAAATACGGTTTTGAAGGAGTTACTGCAGTAGAGTATTAATAAACACGTGTTAGAAACGACACACTTGTTACACGTGTGTCGGGTTGTGGTCCCGTGGTTAGTGTCGCGGACTCTTGAGTCTCTTGAGTCCTTTTCCCAGTTCGAACCCACTCTACCACACTTTGATACCTATTTCTAATAATGAGCCGCTTAGGCTCACAGAAATATTTTTGTAAATAACAAAAATATACATATTTCTCTTTAAAAAATCCTTAGTTTGGAAGAATCGGTTAATATCTGTATCCCACGCTATATTCGCCGTTCATCAGCGCCCAGCAGTGGCGTAGCCGGTATAATACATCGTTTATCGGCCGTTTGCGACCGGCGATCCGGCGTATAAATTAGTGTTGATAGTGCTAGCATGAATTATGCATGCGTGGCTCCAAAACGCCACGAGCGATGCTATAAATTACAAAATAATTACTTAAATGATCTACAGCGCGACTCGGCGCGAGCATTCGCGGCCCACATCCGCCGCACTCGTAAAACGCCGATGTATTAACATATTATTATTAAAATTACACCCGGGACGCCACTGCCTTGTTAACTTACCTAATGGAGAGGCTTTTACGACTGTTGCAAGATTAGACCGCGAACTAATTAAACTGACAAGTGAAAATAAATTCACCCCCTATAGTGATAATGGTAAATAATTTGCTTATGAAACTAAATATATCATCGAGGATTCGATTCGTTACTCTCGAATCTACTGAGTAAGATTTGTTTATTTAGATATACATACCATAATGAATTTAGAAAATCATACAAGTGCATATTTCAATAAAAACTGAAATGTAAATTTATGAAAGTAGACAGAATGCAGTAAAAATGCCGTTTTTTATTTAAAATTTAAATTTAAATATGAAATAAGATGTGCGGTATAACGATGTATGATAGATGTTAGAATGGTGATATAAGACAATAATCCAAGGCTAAGATAAGGCATGATCGATGAAATTAAGAAAGGTGTGGTGAGATGGCTGTTAATAGACATCCAGAACTCCATATTCTTCATCATTTATGATAAGATGTCAATTTAATAACTTATATGTGGACGAATCTAGACTCGAAAAATTGTGAATAACATAGCATTATCGATAAAATTAAAAAAGGAGTGTTGAGATAGTTTGAGCATGTGAATCGAACTAGTGAATACAGAATAATAAAAACAAATTTAAGTGGTGGATGTGGTTGGTGATAGAAGCAGGAGAAAACTAGCGAAAAATTGGCATTGTCAAGAATTTCAAAAACTTGAAACTGATCAGGCCAGAAGTCGGAATAATGAGTGAGTATGCATATGTTCGCCTCCGTAGTGTAATGGTCAGCACGCTCGGCTACCGTTCTGGAGGTCCCGGGTTCGATTCCCAGGGGGAGTAAAATAAATATAAGTGATCTTTTCACTGTACTGTTAATTCGATATAACCCTGGACTGGTACCTGAAGCGGGGGGCTGATCACCTTTCCTTCATGTGTAAACGATCAAGATAACACTGCGTTTGTATTACGCAGTGCCCTATGCACCATTGAGGTGCGGATAAGGGTTTTATTATTTTATTATTATATGTATATGTATAAGGAAATGTACGGATGTGGAAAAGGCGAAAATTGTTTGCAAAGACAGATTGGTGTCGCGTGTGGCGTTCTATTCTCTCTGTCTGCCCCTGCGGAGAAGCGTCGTGATGCACTTCTTTCCAATATTTTCAGTTACTTAAATTTGTTACTAAAGTAGACACGTCGCGCGTCGGACGTCTAGCTCTAAAAAAGTAGCTCTTCAATGCGATGAGATTGCCATGATCAAAATATTCGTGATGAATTATAGATTAATTACTCGCTGTCAGATTGGTTTCATGAATTGTGAAAGTAATGAGCCGGAGGTAGGGTACTATGTGATGACGTCACGCTGCCTATAATTATTATAATGCTGTAGAAAATAACCTCTTTTACTGATAAGGTGGTAGCTGTACGACTAGCAGGGAAGATCATAAAAGGCGTATAGTAAAAAAGTTAATGTTCCAAAATGACAGAAGAAATATTAAAAAAATTACAACAACAACAAAACTATCTTACATCCTTAAAACCATACGTCACATCCTGAATCCAAAAGAATCAGTTTTTTTTTCAATTTTTAAAATTTTTTTAAAGTATTTACTTACATTATTTATTTTTTGATATATCAACATATGTAGATGAAGAATAATATGGAAGTCTAAACATTTACGGGGCTTAAAACTGTCGTAGGCTGGTTTAAGTGATCACTTTGCACAAGTGCTATATTCACCAATTCTACCCATGATTGAGAACCACACTATGTATATCAATTAACCTTATCATTAATCGTTCCATTTTAATACATATACAAAATATCCATGTACATATGTATGTATATTGTTCAAATTTGTAACAAAGCGCTTGAATCACTAGAATTTCAATAGAGATATCTATGGTGAGATGAAAGAAGCTTTTCATTGAGCAGAAACTTTTTTATTTGTATGTGCGATCCGAATCCTGGACTATACAATTTGCTCAGCTCGGGAGAACTCAGTGAGAGCACATTGGTGTCATTTGTAATTCTATGTTTGATGAAATAAAAAAGATTATCAGCTTCATTGATTTTCAAACAAAGTTTTTTTTTAAAAAATTACAAAATAAGGAATTTCGAAGTTGAAAATTAATTTCGAAAGGTTGTAGCGAATTTAAAAATTACATATTAAAAAAAAATATATCGAACATCAAAAGTGATGTCTTATCACTCCTGTCGAACACAAATACCGGGTA